>NW_017670481.1:630636-643031 GCF_001879085.1 Nicotiana attenuata
AGTATGACTGGCAAGCTCCGGGTACTCTCCTTTTGCCAAATATTCCTTGATATCATGAAACCAAGGCTTTCCGTCTGCTTCCTCTTCAACATGGGCACAGTAAGCTCGCTGATTATGAATTTTCACCGAAATGGGATCAATGAAATTCTTATCTGGATGCTGCATCATGGATGATAGGGTAGCCAATGCATCGGCGAACTCATTCTGGATTCTGGGAACATCCTCTTTCTCAATTCCTGTACATGATGCAGATACGAGAGTATCTTGGAATTCTTGGTTGCCCATTCTTCTCGTACCTGATGTATATGTAAATCTAAATCTCCGATCACCAGCAGCTCTTGCACGTTCATGTCAATGGCCATTTTGAGCCCTAAGATGCAGGCTTCATATTCGGCCATATTGTGGTGCAGGGGAACCTGAGTTTGGCAGACACTGGATAATACTGACCGATTTCTGATACCAAGACCGCTCCTATGCCAACTCCTTTGAAGTTTGCTGCTCCATCGAAAAACATTCTCCAACCGTCATAGGATTCTGCAATGTCTTCTCCTATGAATGATACCTCTTCATCAGGAAAATACATTTTCAAGGGCTCATATTCTCAATCCACGGGGCTTTCGGCAAGGTGGTCTGCCAGTGCCTGTCCCTTGACCGCCTTCTGAGTTACGTAGACAATGTCGAACTCACTCAACAGGATTTGCCACTTGGCTAGCTTGCCATTGGGCATGGGCTTATGAAATATGTACTTCAAAGGATCCATCCTTGATATGAGGTACGTAGTATAAGCACAGAAGTAATGTCTCAGCTTCTGAGCTACCCAAGTCAACGCACAGCAGGTGCATTCCAAAAGAGAATACCGGGCTTCGTATGGAGTGAACTTCTTGCTGAGATAATAAATGGCTTGTTCTTTTCCCCGTTTCATCATGTTGCCCCAAAATGCAGCCGAAAGCTCCATCTAACACTACAAGGTAGAGCAATAAGGGTCTACCTGGCTCGGGAGGAACTAGGACTGGTGGTGTTGACAGGTACTCCTTGATTCTATCGAAGGCCTTTTGGCAGTCATCGGTCCATTTGGTAGCGTCCTCCTTCTTTAACATTTAAAAGATCGACTCACAGATAATGTAGACTACTATATGAATTGGCTGATGTAGTTCAGCCTTCCCAGGAAACTCATCACATCTTTCTTATTCTTCGGCGGTGGTAATTATTGAATGGCTTTGACCTTTGATGGGTCCAGTTCTATTCCTCGGCGGCTCACAATAAACCAAAGCAACTTCCCAGTAGGAACCCCAAATGCACACTTTGTGGGGTTTAGTTTCAGGTTGTACCTCCGTAGTCTGTTAAAAAACTTCCTCAGATCTTCTATGTGATCAGTGGCCTTCTTGAATTTGATGATAACATCATCCACATATACCTCTATCTCCTTGTGTATCATATAATGGAAAATGGTTGTCATGGCCCTCATGTAGGTGGCCCCTGCATTCTTCAGGCCGAATGACATCATCTTATAACAATACACTCCCCATGGCGTAATGAAAGCCGTTTTCTCAGCATCTTCCTCATCCATCCAGATCTGATGGTAACCAGCGAAGCAATCCACGAATGATTGTAGCTCATGCTTGGCACAATTATCAATCAGGATGTGTATATTTGGCAAAGGGAAGTCGTCTTTCGGACTGGCCGGTTGAGATCCTGGTAGTCAACACAGACTTTGACCTTCCCCTCCTTCTTTGGTACTGGCACAATGTTGGCTAACCATGTCGGGTACTCAACCACCCTGAGAACCTTAGCTTTGATCTGCTTGGTGACTTCTTCCTTGATTTTCAGGCTCATATCAGGTTTAAACTTTCTGAGCTTTTGCTTTACCGGTGGACACATTGGATCGGTTGGCAGTTTGTGAGCCACAATGGACGTACTCAGACCGGTCATGTCATCATACGACAAGGCGAATATGTCCTCATACTCCTTTTGAAACTCTGTGTATTCTTTCTTCTCTGATGGTGATTGGTGAATGCTGATTCGTGTTTCCTTGACATTTTCTGCATCTCCCAGGTTAATAATTTCGATTTCGTCCAGGTTGGACTTTGGTCTGTTCTCAAAGTTCTCAACTTCTTTGACAATCTCCTCAGGTATGTCATCTTCTTCTGAATCAATGTCCGTTTGTTGCGCTGTCTCATTGCATGTCACAGTCATTGGTTCATTAAGATAAGTAATAGTAATGCTGTATAGGTAAAGTAAGGAGGAAACGATAGAAATAAATATTAATTCGTTGGAAAAATCAAACATGCTTTGATAAATTGAATAATTGTTTTGAACATTGAAGATCTTATTGCGAAAATTAAAAAATGCGAAAAGAAAATCATTCAGTAAAATAAAACAGTGAATAGTGCTTGTTTTATCCTTGCTACCCCGAGGCTCGTCGGGCTCTGGTGGTCCCGATGGTCCAATTGTTGAGGTATGCCCCTCTACTCACAACTTGTATGGAAGGACCTTCCTCCCCCTCCCCTCGAGAATAACACAACAATCCATATCATTGTCCTCTAGAAATAAGTTTTTCACTACCGCAAGTGCTTCTTCTTCATCTATCCCATAGCCGACGTCAGCCTGTTGTAAAGTATGCTCCCGGTGCGGTATCGATTGCTCTAACGGGTAGTAAGGACCACGCCATGGTGGCGACCAATTATTGAACTCTTCCCAGGTGTACTCGTATCCCAGACCGAAGGTAGTGCCATGTTTCTTTAGTTTTATAGGTTTAGAGATCCCTTGGAGGTTCTTGCCGAGTCCTTTGCCAGGTTCGTAACCACTCCAATTCAATATGCTCTCGATCTTGTTATCCCACCATTTGTCCTTGTCGACAAAATTGACCCGCTCGATGTGGTGGTAGGTCTTTCCGCCTAGCTTTCTTCTTCCTTCGATCGCCGGAATAGTCTGACGACTGTATATAGGGTTGCTACCGTCGTCGTGAGTGATCACTTCTTGGTGATTCCTTTCGAATTTTACTACCTGATGCAGTGTTGAAGCTACAGCCCCAGCAGCATGAATCCAGGGTCGTCCTAGCAGCAAGTTGTAGGATGCTAGCACATCTATCACTTGAAAATCGACCTCGAACCAGGTTGGTCCCATCTGCAGACATAGGCTAATCTCGCTGATGGTGGACCTCTGAGATCCATCAAAAGCTTTCACATTGATTGCTCCTTCTTTTATCTCATGCAGCCCTTTGCCCAACTTCTTAAGTGTTATCAACGAACATATGTTAAGGCTGGAATCCCCATCGATCAGGATCCTAGTGATGACGTAGTCTTCGCATTGCATGGTGATGTGCAGGGCTTTGTTGTGACCCAACCTTTCAGGTGGCAGTTCGTCCTCATAGAAGGTGATTTTATGGCTTTCTAATACTTGTCCCACCATATTAGCCATTTCCCCGCCAGTGATGTTGCTTGGCACGTATGCTTCACTCAGCACCTTCAACAGAGCATTCTTGTGCGTTTTAGAATTCTGCAGCAGTGAGAGGATGGATATCTGTGCTGGCGTCTTGTTTAACTGGTCGATGACCGAATACTACTTGGCCTGTATTTTCCTCCAAAGGTCATCCGGACCAGTCTCAATGAGGGGAGGCCGATTGGAGGCCTGCTTGCTTGATTCGGCTAGATGTTCAGGGGTATAGACTCTGCCAGTTCTTGTCATACCCTGAGCTGCAATAGTCTCTTTGATTCTGACCTTACCCTTTCTCCTTGCCTCAGCTGTATAATCCCAGGGAATGGCATTTGTGTAGAATGACGTCATGGTAGACATCGCTACTGGGATCGGCGTGGCCACCTTCACTTCGAATGGAACATGTTCTTTGGGTGGCAAAACTGCAACGTCAAATGGTGCTGGTGACTTTGCTGATGGTGTTGCTTCAAACTCAAGAGGCATAGACACATCTACCTCGGTGTCCTGGACTATAATCGGATTGAGAGTAACTGCCGGTTTCTTTGGGTCATCGCCTTCTGCGATCAATCCGATGGATCCTTCGGGGTCCCAATCATCCTCCACTTCAATAATATGAATTCCCCCACCCTTATGGTCTGGTAGAGGGTTGTTGCGGACGTTCGGAGCGGCTTCCTTTGCTACAATGACTTTTTTATCAATCAGAGACTGTATCTTGTCTTTTAAAGAGATGCATTCATCAATGGTGTGCCCCTTCATGCCGGAGTGGTATGCACAGGACTTGTTTGGGTTAACCCACACTGAGAAGGATTTTCAGGGGTTGTAGCAGGGACGGGGGTGACATAACCAGTGGCTTTGAGTCTCTCATATAGATGGCCAATAGGTTCGGCGATGGTTGTGTATTTTTTTGGAGGCCTCCGATCAAAATTAGGTCGGGGCCTAGGGAGGTTTTGGCGTGCGGAGGGTGATTGGTAATGAGATGGTTGGGCATTGTAAGTTTGGTAGACATGAGTGGGTTGGGAGTATCTGGGTGAGGTAGGCTGATATGTGGGAGGTGGAGATGACTAATAAGTTGATGGTGGAGCTTGGTAGGAGGGTGCTTGGTAATTTGGGGCTGGCAGATATGTGAGTGGAGGTATTGGGTAAGTTTGATATTTGAGGGAAGACTTGGTCCTTTGTGCAACCATCGGACCCTACGTCTCTCTTCTTAGACACACCACCAGACTGCAAGGCCTTATTTGTAGCTTACAAGGTCTCGAAGTTTGTAACCATACCGCTCTTAGTACCTTCTTCAATTCGTTCCCCCAGTTTGATAATGTCAGAAAACTTATGATTCTCAATCACCATCAATCGTTCATAGTATTGCGGGTCTTGAGCTCGGACAAAAAATTTGTTCATTTGTTCTTCTTCTAAGGCGGGTCTGACCTTAGCAGCTTCGGACCTCCAGCGAGTAGCATACTCGCAAAATGTCTCCGTGAGCTTCTTCTTTAGATTTTGAATATAGAACACGTCTGGCGCGTTTTCTGTGTTAACCCTGAACCTGTCCATAAAATCAGATGCCTTACCTACCCAGCTCGACCACTTCTTGAGATCTTGGCTGATGTACCAACATAGCGCATCTCCTTTCAGACTCCTCATGAACAGCTTCATGAGGATCCTTTCATCTTTTTCTACCCCAACCAGCTTGTCACAGTATGTTCTCAGATGGACCCTTGGATCACCTGTACCATCAAACATTTCAAACTTAGGAGGTTTGTACCCCTCCGGTAGTTTGACATCCGGTTGTATGCAGAGGTCTTCATAGTTCAACCCTTCGATCCCTTTACTTCCCTCGACGCCCTGAATTCGACTGGTTAGTTTCTTAAGTTCTTCAGCCAAGTTTCAGATGAGTAGATCCTTTTCATCGGACTCAGGTGTGCAAGATATAGGTTGGGTGGAGAGTGGCATGGTCTCCACGTAGATGGGATTGTTGTGGTGGCCTGGTGTGTGGGCGTGGAAATGGTCATTTGCGGAGTTTTGCGGTTCGGGGATGAGTAGTGGAATGTTGTTTGGAGTGTGGCAAGTGTTGCAATTGTTCTTTGTTGGAGCAGTGGGATGAGTTGGTTATTTTTGAGGAGGTGTGGGGTTTTGCACAGTGGGGAATTTGGTGTCTTGGGTGCTGAGGGAGAAGGATAAGTTGGCCAAATTCCGAACGTGATCGAGCTCTTCCTGAAACTTCAACAATTTCTGCTCAAGTTGTGACATATTTTCGTTGGGAACCCGAATACCATGGCCATCAGTGGCCTCTGCTGTTGTGTTCTCTTTTCTGATGTTGTTCAAATCTTCCATTTAGCCTTTGTTCTTGTTCTTAATAGGACTAAGAGGAGGAGTGGGTGGAGGGCCCCTGGATCTCGTGGAATAAGATGAAGTTGCCAGAGTGCACGAACTAACCTTTGGGGAGGGGAATAGCAAAAAAAAAAAAAAAAGGTAACCAAGTTAGTGAGGATCATGAAAAGTATTGCAATATTTAAACACGTAGTGCGGGAATGTAAAGCGTGTCCTAATTTGGGAACCTAGTTGCGCCCGAGGTGGGCCTAGTGACAAGTTGATTTGGAGAACTTAGAATGCTAAATGCCTCATTTCATTGATAAAGATAAGACGAATCCCAAATTGACATTAAATAAAAGTTACTAGTGGCCACTGGCCTCGTTACATTTTAAAGCGAAAAAGATAAATTCCTATCTACTTGGTCCCAGAAGGACCTTCCCCAGATTCGGCATCCTCGGCTCCGTTGAACATCTTCCCCAACTCGTGAAGTCCCAACAACAGGTATGCATGGCTAGATGTCCACCTTCGGTCCCTTTAGCCTCTTGACAATCTTCAACCCTTTTCATGTTGTTAGGTTGAATCTCCAGGAGGGATAGTAGATTGCCCAGATATTTTCTGACGAGATTTTGATCACTAGAGTGTAAATCTTTCCACCAGCTTAGAAACCTTGGGTGGATGTTGGTGACCCTGCCGAATCTGGGGATTTCATGCCTCATATTTCTGCTAGGCAAATAAGGTTAGACCCTTACCCCCACCAGACTCGACTATTTAATATCAACAATTAGCATGAAGTATCTAGTTCTCCAAATAAATGCACAGAACGTGACGACGTCCGTTTTGGGTTTAGGGAAACCCAGTGGACTTTGGACAAACCTTGTCTTAAAGGATCATTATTTGGACAACATAACTGATACGGCTAGGTTTGACCATGATGCATGCACAATTTTGAACAGAGTAAGGTTTCTATGGGGTCTTAGACTCGTACCCTTGAGCGGACAACTCAAGGGGGAAGGCTCGGAACTGTCGACTATACCGCTGATCGACTAGTTTTACCGCAATTATGCCTTTCCGAATTTAGGGGGTAATGATATAGGAAGAGCACAACCACTCATTATAAGCGTTGCTATAGTATTTGTTTTGGAACGACTGGAGTATGATGTTGAGCATGATTATGCAATAATTAAAAGCATGTTGACATGTATTTGCACATTAAGAAAGCGATAAATACAACAGCTTCATAATTTAAAGCAATAAAGAAAAGAAAACAAGGAAGATATGTCAGTTTTGCTTTTAAAGAAGAAATTAAATGCTTAAAGGAATTAAACAGATAATTGCACATAGAGAGAGGTACAAATTCACAAGAATAGTTCTTTGTGAATTTGTGCAATTAACAAGTAAACAAACAAGGCTCAATTAAGAGGGGATTTTAAATACACAAGTGTTTGAAAATGATTAAATAAAACAATATTTTGAAAGAGTTGTAACTAAGCATGCTGATGAATGTAAAGGGGGTCCTAGGTTTGTTTGTAATATGGATCACATCAATGCAATACCCGGTAATCACTCCTCAAAAGAGGGGCTACACGTGGTATTAGCGCACCGGTCATCATATCCATATCTACCCTTCCCACCCCGTAAAGGTATTTAAAGCGCAGATTGGTCTCGACCTCTATTGCGTGCTATTACCCGTCCCATTCCTATCAGTCCCGGAGGGATATACAAAAACACGTAGGACTACATTCAAAGGGGAAACATGTAAGCAATTAGAAGTCTCATACAATCCTCCGCAAATAATACATATAAATAGCACGATTCAAACACAGTTAAAGTCTGAATTTAAAAATCCTAAGGTAGGGGATTTGAGTCAGAACCAGATTCATTATATAGCTCGGATAAGAAGTCAGAATCAGGCCTACCTGCTGGTTGTAGCAGTTGCTAATTAAATAGAGGCAGATTCAATTTTATCATTATTATTACCTAAGGCTAGCCTAGGCGTAATAGTGATGTCCTAGGAGCATGATATCTATTGCTGATTAGGAGTGTAGTAAAACAGTAAAAAATTCTAAACGAGCAATTTGGATCTTATAGGCATGCTTTCTAAACCGTATCGCTAAAAGGAGTAGGTTGTTTAAACTGATTCAGAACAGTACGAGTCAAACTGATTTTTTTTTAACTAAACTGGTTTTAGGTCCTATAGGCATGCTCTCTATTATAGCTGATTTTATTCTTATAGGCATAGTGTCTAAGTATTAAAGGCTGATTTTGGTCCTATAGGCATGGTATCTAATTGATCATGAAGTGGAGTAGGCAGGATTTATTTGATCACAGCGAAATTCCTATAGGCATGATTTCTATAAAAATCTTATAGGCATGATATCTTATTTCGAAGCTGATTTTAACCTTGGGGGCATGATGTCTGATTATAGCCATTAGATCCTATAGGCATGATGTCTACGGGTGGAAGTAAAACATGCAGAACTTATTAAACAGATCCTATAGGCATGTTATCTAAGTGTGGAAGTAAAACATGCAGAATTTATTGAACAGATCCTATAGGCAGGATATCTATCCTTAAAACATGCATAATTACCCCATCCCTTTTTACTAGCCAACCCCAATGTTTGTTACAAATTATTACAGACCAAATACTTAAATTACAAAAGAAGTGCAGAAATAAGAAATTACAACCAAAAGAAGCCTGATCTTGACTTCCTATCTGAGTTATATAATTAATCACTTCAGATGCCCATGATGTTCAAAGCCTTTCTCATACCTGGGTGTGTCAAAGTTCCCTAAGGGTCTCAAGGGACCCCGGGCAGTGCTTACACCCAGGTTTGCATAACCAGATAGAAATGCGTGCAGTGTGGAAGGGCCAGCCCTTATGCGTCCAAGTTCAGAGGGAGCTCAAGGGTCCCAAGGCAAGGCTCACACAAGAGGGGCAGAACCTAGGTTCTAAGAATATAGTGGAAGTGCAGGACAGAGATTGATTAAAACTGAGTTGGAAATAGTAAGTATTAAAGGGTGATTTGAAAACAGTAGTAGTAGAGCTTAAAATACCCAGAAACAGTAGTTACACAAAGGGTCGAGGGGTTTGGGAATACATTGTATGAAGCATATGATCCCAGAAAGGGGCAGGTTTGGTCATGCACATCAATAGATGATGCTGGCCTGCCCACAAACCAACCAAAGGAACACAAACACATAGAGGGGATATGGGGTTTGGGATTCATAAGTCAGCAAATCACATAACAAGCGACTGACAGAGTACATACATAGGGAAACATTAATCTGAAAGGGGAAGAGAGCATATTTCAGCATGCTAGTAATGTAAATAGACTGCAGAAACATTGGCAGAAGTGAGCATGAATGAGAAACTGAAGCAACTTAAAGAAACATTTTATTGTTGAGACTTAAAGAGTAAACTAGGACATACCAGTAGAGAAGCAAAGTGTAGAAAGGTAAGGCAAACAAGAGTCCACAGTCTAGCCTTGGCTTTAAGCCGGCTAGACAAAGCAATAGCTCAAGTATCAGTAAAGAAAAGGAGATTTTTAAGTGTAAGTGTGTGTTTTGAACTCAAGTTGTTCGTGTTTTGAAAGAAGAGGGGTTGGGTATTTATAGCTTTTGAAAACAAGTGATAAGTAAGGTATGTTGATACCCAATTTTTCCCTATGTATTTTTCGTACCCAAAATACTTCCAAAATAGCATATTTGTGCATATATAAGCACACCCATGAGTTTTGATATTTTTTGATGATTTTTAAACCAATTTATTGCCTATTTTTATACCATAAAATCCAATAATTATTCCCAAATTTTGTCATTTTGGTGAACGATTTATTTTATTCTCATATTTACATCAAAACATAGCTAACATGATTTTTGCATATTTTTACAAATTCATTTGGTATTTTTAAAACTAAATTGCATATAATTGCAATACTAGCCTCTTTAAAGATTCAATTGTAATTATATTTATAAAATTGACTCCAGTATTTTTAATTTGATAATTATGTATCATTAATCATTTTATCACATTTGATTTATTTCCAGAAATTATTTTGCTATTTTTTATAAATTAAAATAAGGAAAAAGTGGCTATTTAAGAGTTAGCCCTTTGCATTTCAATTTTAGCCCGAAATTAACCTCAATCTTAAGCCCAAATCAGACCCAAAATTCCCTACCCAATTTCTTAATTAAACCCGACCCACGGTCCATTTATTTTTACCCGCCCGGCTCCCTTTTGATCCAGGCCGTTGATCAAAATGATCAACGGCCACATTTCCTCCTTACCATTTTACTTCCCAAACGACCCTAACCCTATCCCCATTCTCTAAATCCGCCGCCTCTGGTTCCTCTCGTCTCTCTCGAACCCTCTCAACCTCTGAAACCCTAGCCTAATCGAGGTTCCTTTTTCGCTTATTCGTCAAGATCTATGCTGTGTGTGCCATTTTAGAGTTTTTCCCCAATTTTCCCTTTTCAAAACTGTTCGAATCCTATTTTTAGGGTTTTCTGAAAATGTTTCTAAATGTTTTTGATTCTTTTACTCTTTTTATGTGTGTTCATGCTCGTTGTTTTATTCCTTGTTATGTTCAAGCCTGCTCTTATGTTTCTTACTGGATCTTTTACGGAGATTCTTTTACCTCTTTTGTTCACATGTTAGCCAAGGTTATTGACTCGCTTTTGCTTATGTGTTTAAGCTCATGCTTTGATTTTGTTTCTGAGTTCTGTTGATCATGCTCTTGCCTACCTTCTTCTTAAAACTCGTAATTTCCTCTTACTTCTGTTTGTGCATATCTGCCTTTCTCTGTGACTTTGAACGATTCCCTCACCTCCGACTCCATGTGAAACCCTAAGATTTGGGGGGTTTTCTTTTCTTTGAAGTGAAAGACACTAGGGTTTCACTCTGAAACCCTAGGTTTACGGACTCATGACGAGTCTGTAATCGAACTTGTGAACTTATTTGCCTATGATTATGGAAAAAACTCTCATTGTTCTTCTTTGTTTTGAACTGCATGCTTATATATAAGCTTCCCTTTCAAGGTTTTATTTTCGAAATTCCTTTAATCAGGCTAAGGAATTCGTCACTAATTTCTCTTGATTGAACCTCTTTTACCTTACTGATGTTTTCCTTAAATAATTGATCCTGTATCTTCTGTGATTTTGTACCAACGTTTGAATTATTTACTTCCTTAATTATCTCAGTCTTTTTGTGATTTACAACTGGAGCCGAGATCCTTTGACTGATTTTTAAACTTATACCGTATTCTTACTACTGTGCCCTCTTTCCTTAAATATCCAATTGTGTATGTGACCTTATTTGTGCATCATAAGGTCTCTTTACCTTAATTTAGCCTTAATAAATTGATTCTCTTTTCCTTCTTAGTCGTCTGAACTAGACCCTTAATTAAAGGAGTCTGTCTACCTTAATTGATACTAATTTGATTAGTTTCTATGTTTATACCTTTGTGCCTGCCTCACCTGTTTTCAAAACTATATAAAGGGCTCAGCCCTCCCCTTTTCAAAAGGGCAGTAATAACGAGTAAGTAACAATCAAGATAATAGGCAATCTGCTTTCTACTCCCTTCTTCTCTCAAATACACAGACCAGTTCTGTGTACTTCTCCTCTTCGCTTTCTGAAATACCCTTTAAGCTCTCCTTGAATCTTCAAGTGTTCTGCTGAAAACCTGAGTTGTTTCTGCTGCTTGCTTGCTGTGGTTACTCTGCTATTCTCTTACTTTGCAACTGGTATGTCCATCTTAGTTTAAATACTGCTCCTCCACTATGTGTTTCACATCCTAGTTCTGTTATGCTTTCCTTTACTGTTTTTCTGCAACTTTGTCATTATTGTTCCTATGTGAATCCCCTTACCCTTTACCCTTTGTATGTGAGTTATGGTTCAGGGCATAACAACACTCCAATTTGCTGTCTATGATCCTGAACTGGATTCTTTGAATCCCAAACTCAATCAATGCCCATTCCCTTTTCCCCTTTTATGTGTCTGAGCCCTGGACTGGGGTCTGATAGTGTCCTAATCACTATCTAGACTTTGGTCTGACCTTCAAAAGGTCTGCTCCTAACTTGTTCAACCAAACAAGTGGTCAGGGGTGTGCCAGCCTACTTTGTAGCTAGGTATGACCACCACCTGTCATGGCTCCCCAATTCCCCTTTCACTTTGCACTTACTCTTAGCTATAAGTTCTGCCCCTCTCTTGCAAGCTATGCTTTGGGACCCCTGAGCTCCCTCTGAACTTGGATGCATGAGAGTTGGCTCTTCCACACTGCACTATTCTAATTCTGATAGTATCCTGGGTGTAAGCAATGCCTGGAATCCCTGAGATTCCTTGGAACTTTGAAACACCTTGGATAAAGAGAAGGCTTTGGAAATCTGGATCCCGGAAGTGGCTCAATCGCATGTTATTAGACATTAAGGTTGAATTAGGCTACTCGGATCTAGCTGTTAGCTTTTGATGTATCTTTTAATTTCCAGTTTGATTCATTGGATTGTAACAATTTTGTATGAAACTCGGGGAGTATAATAAAAGGGTGTGGGAGGGGGTCTTTACTTTTCTTGCATCCAAGAGGTAGAAATCATGAATTAGGATTTTTATTCAAACTAGAAATCCTGCCTATAGGGTCTTTAATACTGATTCAATCACATAG
>NW_017670481.1:643151-649893 GCF_001879085.1 Nicotiana attenuata
TTGCATTTCTGACATATGCAAAATGTCATTAGGCAAACCGTTTATAGGCTCAATAACAAAGTTGCATATAGACATCATGTGTATAAGACTCCTATTAATGTCATGAAAGGGTGTTAAAATCGGTAAACGTATAGAAAGCATGCCTATAGGAAACCTCGTCTTTAATAGCATCATTCGTTCTTAAGCGGTATCGATTGCTGGAACTAGTGTCTTTACTAAAACTGGTAATTTTCTACTTCTGAAACCCGCTAAAATTGGTAAACCTTTTTCCTATAACCAATCTGCACTCCCCCGAAACTCGTAAACCTTTTAATCAGTCTACATCTTTTCTGAAACAACTGGTAACTCTTTTCTAAAATCGGTTTGCATCTTTTCTCTTTGTTTAAACTGATAATTCTTTTTCTAAAATCAACTTGCATCTTTTCTGAAACTACTGGTAACTCTTTGCATCTTTTTCCTGAAATTAATAGATCCTACGCCTAGGTTTTTATTTCAACTCATAAACAAAGGTTGACTAATTAATGAATTGGATCAGTCCCTGACAACTGTATCCGAGTTGCCTAATGCAGACTCTCTGTTTAAATACATGTGTTGAACCAGTCCGCTCGCTGCTTAATTTAATCCAAGACCAAATCAGTATTTGTCAAGGCATGCTAAACTAAATGATTGTTTGACTTCTGGGGTTAATTTGAGCCTTGTATGCTTGCTTGTCCTCCCCTTTTACTTGATACTTGTTTTGAATGTCGAGCTAGAATTTTATCCTTTAAACTCCACAAAGGCCCCCATCCCTTTCTTCCCCTTTAGGATTAGAAGTCCTAATACCCCGGGACTAATAATATTGGGACGGGTAGTAGCATGCGATAAGTAAACGATACCGTTCCGCGTTTTAATACCTTAACGGGGTGGGAAGGGTAGACATGGAGATGATGATTACACGATAATACTCCACGTACAATTGAGTACCGGTATTGTGCGAATGATCCATGTAATGTATAAACCTAGGACCCCTTTCTCCTTCTTTATTAGTTTAACAAAATTTTCTGAATCTTTAAAGCTATTGCATTTTCAATTTCTGCTTCTCGCATGATCTTTCGGATTATTTGCACCAAGTACTTGACCTTTTCCTCTACTTGAACGTTTTTACAAAAATTGCTCCTTTAAAATTCAGCACTTCTTTAACCTTTTGTGCTTCTTGTACTTGTTTATTTACATTTACATCTAAAGTCACAATTGTAGCATGGCTGGGAACCACACTAGTGGATCTTGAGGGGTGCCTAACACCTTCCCCTCGAGATAATTTCAAGCCCTTACCCAAAACTCTGGTCTGCATCTTTAATTCTTCTAAAAGTGTCCTAATGCACTATAATCATTAGGTGGCGACTCTCCAAACTCTCAAAAAACCCAATTCCCAAAGTGGGAAAAGAGTTGTCTTCCCAAATGTCGTGAACCCGATTCTGCGAGGAAAAAAAAGGGGGCGTCGACAGTAATGATTACACATAATAGCGTTTGACTGCGTCTGAATTAATTGGCTTTGGCCAAACTTCTCCATCCATTTCTGCGAGTATGAGGGCTCCTCCTGTCAGGACCCGGTGAACCATGTACAGGCCTTGCCAGTTAGGAGAGAACTTTCCTTTGGCCTCATCCTGATGCGGGAAAATCTTTTTCAGCACCAACTGCCCCAGTGTGAATTGTCTCGGTCTGACTCTTTTGTTGAAGGCTCTGGACATCCGGTTCTGATACAATTGACCATGGCAAACTGCATTCAGTCTTTTTCCGTCTATAAGGGCTAACTGCTCATAGCGACTCTTTACCCATTCTACATCTTTTCCAGTATAATTCTTAGGGAGGGAATTTCTACCTCAACGGGAATGACTGCCTTTGTACCATAAAACAACATATAAGGAGTTGCACCCGTCGATGTGCGGACTGTGGTGCGATACCCCAATAAAGGAAATGATAACTTCTCATGCCACTGTTTATGCTTTTCTATCATCTTCCTTAGTATCTTCTTGATGTTCTTGTTGGCGGCTTCTACTGCTCCGTTCATTTGAGGTCTGTAGGCTGTAGAATTCTTGTGCTTGATCTTGAACGTCTCACACATTGCTTTCATCAGGTCACTATTGAGATTGGAACCGTTGTCAGTAATGATCGACTCCGGGATGCCGAATCGACAAACGATACGGTCCCGAACAAAGTCTGCCACGACTTTCTTGGTTACTGCCTTATATGATGCTGCTTCAACCCATTTGGTGAAATAATCAATTGCCACTAGAATGAACCTGTGCCCGTTTGATGCGGCAGGCTCGATAGGTCCGATGACATCCATTCCCCAAGCGGCGAACGACCATGGCGAGCTTGTTGCATTGAGCTCGTTAGGAGTCACCTTTATCATATCTGCATGTATCTGACAGCGATGGCATTTTCGGACATACTGGACGCAATCCAATTTTATAGTCATCCAAAAGTATCCAGCTCGGAGTATTTTCTTGGCTAAGACAAAACCATTCATATGCGGACCACAGGTTCCTGCATGAACCTCTTCCAACAACCTGGATGCTTCCTTTGCTTCGACACACCTCATTAATCCCAAATTGGGAGTCCTCCTACACAGGATTCCTCCGCTGTGAAAGAAGTGATTGGATAACCTCCGCAGTGTGCGCTTTTGAGTAGTATTTGCAAGTCCTGGATATTCTCCTGTTGACAGATACTTCTTAATGTCATGAAACTATGGTTTTCCATCTGCTTCTTACTCGACATGAGCACAGTAAGAGGGTTACTCCTGGATTTTTACTGGGATATGGTCAATGAAGTTTTTGTCTAGATGTTGAATCATGGATGATAGAGTGGCCAATGCATCGGCGAACTCATTCTGGACTCTGGGGACATGCCGGAATTCTGTCTTTGTAAACCTCTTCCTCAACTCCTGTACATGATGCAAGTATGGGAGTATCTTGGAGTTTCTGGTTGCCCATTCTTCTCGGACCTGGTGTATGAGCAAGTCTTAATCCCCAATCACTAGTAACTCTTGAACGTTCATATCAATGGCCAGCTTGAGCCCTAAGATGCAGGCTTCGTACTCGGCCATGTTGTTGGTGCATGGGAACCTGAGCTTGGCGGACACCGGATAGTGCTGACCTGTTTTTGATACTAGATCTGCTCCTATGCCAACTCCTTTGAAGTTTGCTGCTCCGTCGAAGAACATTCTCCAGCCATCATAGGATTCTGCGATGTCTTCGCCTATGAAAGAGACCTCTTCATCAGGAAAATACATCTTTAGAGGCTCGTATTCTCCGTCCACGGGATTTTCAGCAAGATGATCTGCCAGTGCCTGTCCTTTGATTGCTTTCTGGGTCACGTAGACAATATCAAATTCACTCAGCAGGATTTTCCATTTGGCTAGCTTGCCCATGGGCATGGGCTTCTGAAAGATGTATTTCAGCGGATCCATCCTTGATATGAGATAAGTGGTATAGGCACAAAAATAATGCCTCAACTTCTGAGCAACCCAAGTCAGAGCACAACAGGTGCGTTCTAGCAGGGAGAACCGGGCCTCATACTGGGTGAACTTCTTGCTGAGATAGTAGATGGCTTGCTCCTTTCTCCCCATTTCATCATGTTGTCCCAAAACACAACCGAATGCTCTATCCAATACTGCAAGGTAGAGCAACAGCGGTCTGCCCAGTTCGGGCGGAACCAGAACTGGCGGCGTTGATAGGTATTCCTTAATTCTGTGGAAGGCTTTCTGACAATCATCGGTCCATTTAGTAGTGGCATCTTTCTTCAACATCTTAAAGATGGGCTCACAAATGACAGTGGATTGAGCTATGAACCGGCTGATGTAGTTGAGTCTCCCCAAGAAACTCATGACCTCTTTCTTATTCTTTGGCGGCGGCAATTCTTGAATGGACTTAACCTTTGATGGATCCAGCTCTATTCCTTGGCGACTCACGATGAACCCAAGTAACTTCCCAGCAGGAACCCCGAATGTGCACTTGGCGCGATTCAGTTTCATATTCTACCTCCTTAGTCTGTTGAAAAATTTCCTCAAATTTTCCATGTGGTCGGTGGCTCTCTTGGATTTGATGATGACGTCGTCTACATACACCTCGATCTCTTTGTGTATCATGTCATGGAAAATAGTAGTCATGGCCCTCATGTAGGTGGCCCCGGCATTCTTTAATCCGAGCGACATCATCTTGTAACAATACATCCCCCATGGCGTGATAAAAGCCGTTTTCTCAGCGTCTTCCTCATCCATCCGTATTTGATGATACCCAGCAAAACAATCGACAAATGATTGCAGCTCGTGCTTGGCGCAGTTGTCAATCAGAATGTGTATGTTTGGCAAGGGGAAGTCGTCTTTCGGACTGGCCCGGTTGAGATCCCGGTAGTCGACACAGACTCTGACCCTCCTGTCCTTCTTCGGCACTGGCACAATGTTGGCTAACCATGTTGGATATCTCTTAGGACCTTGGCTTTGACTTGTTTGGTAACTTCTTCCTTGATTTTCAAACTCATGTCTAGCTTGAACTTTCTGAGCTTCTGCTTTACTAGCGGACATGTCGGATTTGTTGGGAGTTTGTGAGCTACAATGGACTACTGAGACCGGTCATATCATCATACGAACAGGCAAATATGTCCTCATATTCTTTTAAGAATTCCGTGTACTCTTCCTTTTCTGATGGTGACAGGTGAACACTGATGCGCGTTTTCTTGACATTCTCTGTATCCCCCAAGTTGACAACCTCAGTTTCGTCCAAGTTAGACTTAGGCCAATTCTCAAAGTTCTCAACCTCTTTAACAACCTCTTCTGGTATATCATCCTCTTCTGAGTCTGTATCCATTGGTTGCGTTATCTCGTCGCATGTCACATTCGTCGGTTCATCAAGATAAGTAATAGTAATGCTATGTAAATAAAGTAAATGATAGAGAAATAAAATAAGAGCAAGATTTATAAGAAACTGAAATACTTTGCTAAATTCCATAATTGTTTTGAATATCGGAGCTCTTTTTGAAATTTAACAAAAATACGAAAAGGAAATCAACTAGTGAAAAAGTAAAAGATAATGCATAGTGCTTTGTTCAGCCTTGCCACCCCGAAGCTTTTCGGGCCTTGGTGGTTCTGACGGACCAATTGTTGAGGCGCGCTCCTCGGCACACAGCTTGTATGGAAGGGCCTTCCTCCCCTTCCTCCTCGAAAATGACGTGACAGTCCATATTGTCGTCTACCAAGAATAGATTCTTCATTGCTGCCAATGTTTCATCTTCTTCTGACCCATATATGATGTCTGCTGGCTGGAAAGTTTGCTCCAGGTGAGGTATCGGGTGCTCCAGTGGATAATAAGGGCCGCGCCATGGTGGCGACCAGTTCCTGAGTTCTTGCCAAGTATATCCATACCCTAACCCGAAAGTGGTGCCATGTTTCTTCAGTTTGATAGGCTTGGTGATTCCCTGGAGGTTCTTGCTGAGACCTTTGCTAGGTTCATACCCGCTTCAATTCAGTATACTTTCTATCTTGTTATCCCACCATTATCTTTGTCCACGGTGTTACTCGATCAATGTGATGGTAGGTTTCTCCACCTAGCTTCCTTCTTCCTCCAATTGCTGGGATGGTCTGGCGACTGTATATGGGGTTACTCCCGTCACCATGAATAATCACCTCTTGGTGATTCCACTCGAACTTCACTGCCTGGTGCAGGGTTGATGCTACAGCTCCAGCGGCGTGGATCCAAGGTCGTCCCAGTAGTAAATTGTAGCATGCTGGGATGTCTATTACTTGAAAGTCAACATCGAACCAAGTTGGTCCCATTTACAGACATAGACTGATCTACCCAATAGTGGACCTTTGGGAACCATCAAAAGCTTTGGCGTTGATCGCCCCGTCCTTGATTTAATGTAGACTCTTCCCCAATGTTCTAAGGGTCACTAATGGACAAATGTTGAGGCTGGACCCTCCATCAATCAAAGTCCTGGTGATGAAATAGTCTTCGCATTGCACAGTGATGTGCAACGCATTGTTGTGGCTTAAACCTTCAAGGGGCAACTCATCCTCGTGGAAAGTGATTTTATGACTCTCCAATATCTGCCTGACCATGTTCGCCATCTCTCCTCCAGTTATATTGCTGGGTACGTACGCCTCGCTCAGTATCTTCATCAGGGCATTCTTATGCGTCTCGGAGCTCTGCAGTAGAGCTAGAATGGAGATCTGCGCTGGTGTTTTATTTAGTTGATCAACAATTGAGTACTCTTTGGCCTGTATCTTCCTCCAGAGATCATCGAACCCAGTTTCAATAGGCCGTCCAGAGGCCTGCTTACTTGATTCAGCTAAATGCTCCGGAGTATAAATCCTGCCTGTTCTGGTCATACCCTGTGCTGCAATTGCTTCTCCAGACATAGTTTTCCCTTTCCTTCTTGCCTCGGCGGTGTAATCCCAAGGAATGGCCTTCGTATGGAATGGTGTTATGGCTGACATTGCTACAGGAATGGATACCCTTGTTCTGGGAGGTAACACAACAACTTCAAACGGCACAGGTGCCTTTGGAGACCCAAACTCCACCTCAATTGGTTCTGTGGTCTTCGTGGATGATGGTGTTTCAAACTCGAGAGGCACGGACATGTTTTCTTCAGCATTCCCAGAGGGCTGGATCTGGACTATGATTGGATTCAGTGTGACCGTTGGTTTCTTGGGCTCGTCACCTTCGGCAATTAATCCAATTGACCCTTTGGGGTCCCAATCATCTTC
>NW_017670481.1:651070-651857 GCF_001879085.1 Nicotiana attenuata
TGGAGTAGGATGATGATGCCAGAGTGCACGAACTAACCTTTTGGGGAGGGGAATAAACAAAAAGTAAAAGCAAAAAAGGTAACAAGTTAGTAAGGATTATGAGAAAAAATGTTGTGATATTTAAACACATAGTATAAGAATATAAATCGCGTCCTAAATTGGGTGCCTCGTTGTGCCCGAGGTAGGCCTAGCGACAAGTTGATTTGGAGAACTTATAATGCTAAATGCCTCATTTTATTGATAAAAATAAGACGAATCCCAAAACGACACTAAAATTGCATAAAGTAAAATGTCACTAATGGCCATTGACCTTATTACATTTTAAAGTGAAAAAGAGACTCCTAACTACTTGGTCCCAGAAGGACCTTCCCCAGACTCGGCATCTTTAGCTCTATCGAACAGCTTCACCAGCTCACGCAGCCCCAGCAGTAGATAAGCCCTAGCCAAATGTCCTCCTTCTTTCCCCTCAGCGTTTTGGCAATTCTCGATCCTCTGGATGAATTTCCCTTCCAGCTCTACCAACCCTCGCTCCAAATACCCTAGACGCTTGTTGGCGCTGACAGCCATGTTCTTCCATTCCTTGACCAACTTTTGATTTGCTTCTTGAATTTCCTGATGTTCACTCTCGCACTCCCTGATCCTCTTGCGCAACTGGTTGTATTTAACCTATATTTCAGCCCTCTCGTCGATGACCATGTGACCCCGTACAGACCCGGGCGTGTCCTAACCCACGCATGATCTTCTTCTAGCCAACCTAGATAGTATGGGGTGTAACCGGCATGGTAGT
>NW_017670482.1:0-4310 GCF_001879085.1 Nicotiana attenuata
AGTTGAAGAAATCTCTATCTATATGGAGTAAAGTTACTTTTGGTGACATCTTTAAGCAAATAGCTAGTTTGGATGATGTTGCAAGGTGCATGAGACTCAGTTTGAATTGAATCCATCTGTTGAAAATCGTGCAAGACTACAAAGAGTTCAAGCAGATCTGATTAGAGTATGGGCTCTAGAAGAAGATTTTTGGAAACAAAAAGCAGGTTTGGCTTGGTTTAAAGATGGTGATAGAAATACAAAGCTATTTCATATTCATGTCAAAGGCAAAAGAAGGAAGTTGCGGCTCAAAAGAATTCAGGATAGGCATGGTATGTGGGTGGAAGAAGAAGAAAAACTGGCAGAAAAGGCTGTCCACTTTTATCAGCAGCAATTCCATGAATCAGCTATTCCTACAGACTTCAGAATATTGGAGCATGTTCCTTTGATGATGAATGAAGAACAGAATTGCAGATTAACAAGTCAACCAACTATGGAGGAGGTTAAGAAGGCTGTTTTTGGACTAAAGGTGACAGTGTAGGGGGTCCTGATGGTTTCAATGGAAACTTCTTTCAAGCTTGTTGGGAAATCATTAAAGATGATATTTTGGGAATGGTGAAAGCATTCTTCAATGGCCAGGAGCTACCTAAATTTGTGACACACACTAATCTAGTCCTATTGCCAAAGAAGAAGGAGGTGCAGACTTTTTCAGATCTAAGACCAATCAGTTTGAGTAATTTCTCAAACAAAATTATTTCCAGAGTTATACATGAGAGGATGGTTGATCTATTACCTAACATTATATCAGATGTACAGGCTGGTTTTGTGAAGGGAAGGAGTATTGTAGAAAATGTGTTGCTTACACAGGAAATAATTACTGATATTAGGCTGAGAACTAAAGCAGGTCCTAATGTGGTGCTAAAGCTAGATATGATGAAGGCATATGACAGACTTTCCTGGCTTTTCCTCACAAAGGTTTTAAGAAAGATGGGCTTCTTAGAAAGATTCATTGGTTTGATATATGGTATTGTTTCTAATAACTGGTATTATGTGCTTGTTAATGGGCAACCACATGGATTTTTCAAGTCATCTAGAGGAGTAAAGCAAGGTGATCCATTATCACCTACACTATTCATACTTGCTGCAGAAGCTATGTCAAGAGGACTTAATGCATTACACAGTAATCTGCACTTTTGTGGCTTTGGTATGCCTAAGTGGAGTCCTAAGATAAACCATCTAGCCTATGCAGATGACACCATCATATTCTCATCCTCAGATGCTACTTCTTTGAGCCTTATTATGGATGTGCTGAATTCATATGAAGCTGCCTCAGGTCAATTGATCAACAAGTCCAAATCTGCCATATATGTCCATCACTCTACACCTGAAGAAATTGTGAGGAAGATTGAGAGGATTACTGGAATAGGGAAACAGGAGTTCCCACTAACCTATTTAGGATGCCCTATCTTCTACTCAAGGAGGAGGATGGATTACTATGAAGACCTAATGACCAAGATAATGGATAAGCTACAAACTTGGAAGGGGAAACTTTTGTCTATTGGTGGGAGAGCAGTTTTGATAAAAAGTGTTCTGCAAAGTATAACAATGCACTTACTTTCTGCAGTTAATCCACCTGCAAATGTGCTCAATAAACTGCACAAAATATTTGCTAGATTCTTTTGGAGCAGTTCTGTAGATGGAAGGGCAAGACACTGGGCTTCATGGGACACCTTATGCTTACCTCAAGAAGAAGGAGGAGTTGGATTTAGATCACTTCATGACATGTCAAAAGCCCTATTTTGCAAACTATGGTGGAATTTCAGGACAAAGCCAACTTTGTGGAGTTCCTTTATGAGTCAAAAATATTGCAAAAAGATGAATGTCATAGTGGTTCCTTGGAGAAATGGATCACATATATGGAGGAGGATGCTTGAATGTAGAGATCTTGTGGAGCAATTAATTTTATGGAAACCAAGAATGGGATCATCCCTTTTTTGGTTTGATAACTGGACAGGATTGGGATCCCTCTATTTTGTGACACCTCCAGAGTTCCTAGTTGATGAGGAAATTCATAATGTGATGGATGTAGTTACTGCAGGCCAGTGGAATGAGGAGCTGATTAGGGACATTCTTCCTGATGATCTAGCAACTCATATATTGGAGAATATAGCATGTCCTAATATTTCAGATGAACTAGACAAACCAGTTTGGACTTTGGATACAAGAGGACAATTCACTGTTAAATCTGCCTGGGAATATTTAAGAAGAAGAAAAAATCCAGCTATCTCATATTGTAATATGTGGGTGAAAGGATTGCCTTTTAAAATCTCCTTTTTCATGTGGAAATTATGGAAAGGAAAGCTACCACTGGATGATACTTTGAAAAGAATGGGCTGCTTCATGCCATCAAAATGTTGGTGTTGTGTAATGCCAAGTGAAGAAACAGTAGGACATGTGTTCTATAGATCATATACAGCTGAAAGAGTATGGTCCTACTTCTTTTCTCATGTTGGTATGTCCTTGGAAGGATTAAGTTTACATCAAGCAATAGTAAAATGCTGGACTGTGCAGGTGATCCCTAGACTCAAGTCTATTTTTTTAGCATTACCTAGTATCATTGTTTGGGAACTTTGGAAAAGGAGAAACAGTAACAAGCATGGAGATCCAGTGTCTACTAATAGAGTGGTGTATCAAGTATGTATAACTATTCAGTCACTTATCAAGGTAAGGAAACCTGGGATAGCTAAAGTACCTTATAGGTGGCCTGACATGCTAAGGATGATGGAAAACTACACCCCTAAGCTGAAGATTAATAAGGTGTTGTGGGAATTTCCAATGCAAGGTTGGATAAAAATAAACACTGATGGGGCATCTAGGGGCAATCCAGGAAGAAGTTCCATAGGGTTTTGCTTGAGAAATGAACATGGTGATTTAGTATATGCATGTGGTAAAGAGATTCAGGAGGTGACTAATACACAGGCAGAAGCTAAGGCTATGTTGGAGGCATTGAAATACACTATGGCTACTGGTATTGATAATATTTGGGTACAAACAGATTCAATGCTTCTGAAAAGGGTGATTGAAAGGGAATGGAAGCCTCCTTGGATTATTGAAGAAGAGGTGAAGGAGATAAGGCAGATGTTGAATGTACTCAATGGCAGACTATCACACATATTCAGAGAGGGGAACAAACTAGCAGATCACTTAGCCAATTATGCTTTGGATCAAGGGTCAATTGAATGTTTCTCCTTTCATCACTTGGACACACAAGGTAGAAGGCTAGTAAATGGGGATAAAATGCAATGTCCATACTTGAGGGTGAAGGTAGCCAAGAACTAAAGATCATGGTGACAAGGAGAACAGCAAAAGTGGTCTGCAGGAGTTACAATCACCATGTACAAATCCATAGGGAGGAGTACATGGTGATCATGGTTTTATCTAACAATGTTTTCTTTTTTGCAGGTTTGGTGTCAGCAGCTATGGCTTGTTCTTTGATGGAGATTCAACTGGTGGTATTAGTGCCTTGCACTCAACCCAGTGAAAGGAAATCAAAAACAAACATAGCTGTAATTTCTAAGATGGGCATTCTGTTGTGCAAAAGCAGGGCTGCCTGCCAAATTCAAGCAGCAAGTTTGGAGTTTTATTTGCCCAGAATTCGAATTGGGCAAAGGGAAATAGGTGATACATCAGCTTTAAAGAAGGTGATACTGGTTGCAGGAGTTCAGGAAAATATGGGGGTAAGCTTGCATAACAGGAGCTATAAGGAAATATATGGCAGGAATCAATATCAATGTGGTACAATATATATGTCAGTGGTGAATTTAATATGAGGAAAGCTGCAACAAATCAAAACATACAGCAGAAGGAGAAGCAGGAACTAAGAGCAATAAATGATCTGGTAACTTGGAGTAAGAAGGATACAAGGAGTAGGGGGAATAGATGGGATATTAAGGAGTATATGATAGGAGCAGGATCTTTTGATAGCAGAGGAAAGGCAGGGGTAAGTATCAAAATCACTCCAGACTTTGGTCCAATGGAATGCAATGGATTTGGGGATATGGATGTACAAGGGAAGAAGATTGTCAATAGTGATAATATGCAAGTGTCTCTATCTACGAGTAATGGTTGCAAGAAGTTAGGAGTAGAGGTACAAAGGAGTAGCAGGAGCAGGAGAGTTGCTAGAAATTCAGTCTATCATTATATTCAAATCCAAAAGGAGGAGAGTATAGTGATACTTTTTATTACTAACCTAGTTTTCTTTTTTGCAGGGAATGCTACTGTGATCATGCCTTATCCCTTGAACAAATCTTACTTGGTGGTATCGGTACATT
>NW_017670482.1:5069-13923 GCF_001879085.1 Nicotiana attenuata
CTTGATGCCCCTAACGAGGCTTGGTGCCTTTTGCACATTAGCTTGTATCAAATGAAAGCCCTGTAAATCAGTCTTACCATCCTTTCTTTGTCTTAGTTCAGAATGGAATTAGACCGAAGGGGATTCAAAGAAAAACTAACAATGGAATAGAGAATGAGTTTAAAACAAGAAGTGTACCCTTTCGGGGAAAGGAAAGAAGGACTTATCTGGAGTACATGCGGACTTCAATGAACATGACATGCCTTTTATTGTGCATTTTTAACTTTCTAACTGTTTTTAATAAAAATTTAATTGCTTTTAGGATTTATGAAATTTATTTGAACAAACCGCGATGTCGCGCACTTGTTTATTTTTGTACGTATTGCGAATCGTGTCATGTGAAATGCACCCGCGATTTACAACATGTTTATTTTTTATTATTAATTGATTTGAAGTTATGGCCGAGTCATGTGAAACGCACACTCGAATTGGGGATTATGTATCATGACTATGCCACGGGAATCGTACCCATAGTCACGATGATTTATTATTTATCGCACCTAAAGCAACTAGAGCATTTGAATTATTTTCCTAATCTTTGAGATTGTTGTGATGCCAAATTTATGGACAAGATATTACTGGGGAATAAATAAGCTAGCTAACATGATCTATTACTTGGTCCAGATTCCTTATGGTTCAAGACCCAACTTATGGCCCATTCTTATTCCTTGCCAAGAAAGAAACAACTCCAATTTTTTCATCTATCCAATTTAATAACTCACTTAAATCACCACTTCAACGTGCTAAAACAAAGGCAACGTAACATAACCATATAAGTAAGAAAACTAAATCAAAGTCCATAGCGTACTTAACAGGAATCATCCAACTAGACTTACATGTATTCAAACGAATTAATCTTTAAAATCAATATATAACCCAAATAATATGCAATCAGTACACAATTAATACGAAAGATATCAAGTATTTTCCATAGAGCAAATAGAATCCGTCACGATGTAATGACCCGACTGGTCGTTTTGAACAATTGCATCCGATTCGGCAGTTTGAGTTCAAGAACAACTTCACAATATGTATATCGACTTATATGCAGGGTTGGATTCTATTTTCGGATGAATCAGAGTCGAATTGGAAAGAAGGAATATAGTCCTGGAAGCTTAAGAGGAGAGAAATTGATCGGAATTTTTACTTTTGGGTAAACGGCTCTGGAATGAGTTTTGGATGATTGTCAGTAGCTTCGTATGGTGAATTTGGACTTGGGTGTGTGTTCGGATTTGGGTTTGGAGGCCTGTAGGGTAATTTGAGGCATTTTGGTGAAAGTTGAAAAAGTTAAAGTTTGGAAAATGGAGAGATTTGACCCATAGTTGACTTTTATGTTATTGAGGTCGGAATGCAATTCCGAAAGTTGTAACAGCTCCGTTATGTCATTTGGGACTTGCCTGCAAAATTTGGGGTCATTTGGAGTTGATTTGATATGGTTCGGATGCTTGGTTGCAAATCTAGAGGTTCTTGAAGTTCATAGTGATTTACGTGCGTTTGGGCATCTAATTCGTGGTCTTAGCGATGTTTGAAGTGATTTGACAGTGGGGCTAAGTTCATATGATGTTATGGGATGTGTTGGTACATTTGGTTGAGGTTCCGGGGGCCTCGGATGAGTTTCGGGGTGAATTTTGAGCAAGTCCGGGAATTTTGGTACTCTGAGATGGTTTAGGCACTTTTGGGAGTGCGGACCACACCAAATTTATGCGGACCGCACTAAAATTTCGTGGACCTCAGTGCTGACCGCATAATTTGGTGTGCGGCCGCACATCAAGATGTTCTGCAGGATCGATGGTCTGACTTCGGAAGCTTATATCTTTTGATCTACAAGGAATTTTGAGATGATTCAAAAAGGAAAGTTGAATCCCTTCATGTCTAGTTTCCATAACAGTAAGGAAATCACAATTTGGACATCTATAGAGAAATTTATGGCAAAAATACTAAGGCATGTTACTGCAGTCAACATTCTCCGCGGTAGCGGTGGATTTACTGCGGTCAGCGGTGATGGACCGCGGTCAGCGGTGGTTTTTTTTGCGGTCATCAGTGATGAAAATCTGAGGGTGCACTATAAATTCGAGGTTTAGGGTTTTATTTCATATTTTGACCTAGAGAGCTCGGATCTTGGCGATTTTTCGAAGGTTTTTCAAGAAATTCATCGGGGTAAGTGAGATTCTAAATCGGATTTGGCTAGAATACATGAATCTATCATTGAATTCATCATTTGATTCGTTATTTGGGAGGGAATTTGGGGTAAAATTGTGAAATCTTTCAAAAATGTAAAATGATGATTTGAAGGACCAAATGGTATCGGAATTGGATAATTTTTGTATGGGTGAACTTGTATCAGAATGGGTATTCAATTTTAGTAAATTTTATCGGGTTCTGAGGTGCGGGCCAGGGGAGTTGACTTTTTGTAAATTGTATAAGAATCATAATTTTGTTAATTGGAATTATTTTCTCTTGCATTGTTAGATGTATTCAAGTCGTTTTTGGCTAGATTGAGCCGGGCATTGATGAATTGGTAAAGGAAAAACTAAATTGAGTATTGAATTGGCCGGATTGAGGTAAGTATCTTGCCTAACCTTGTGTGGGGGACTTCCCCTTAGGAATTGATTCTTCTATGCTAATTGTAGTCCATGCATGCGAGGTGACGAGTGTGTGCTCGGACTTATTTGTGGGAAATTTGCCTCTAGGGTTCTTAGGTCCTTATGTGGAAAGTATCCCGTTATGATTGGGTTTCCTAATTGCTTAAATTGCCTCTATATGCTCCATATGACGTCGTTAGCTTTCCTCTAATTCTTACGTGTTACCTTGACCCTTAATTGAAGTGATTGCCTTCCTTATTGTTTTGATACTTCTTGATTGTGAGTTCCTCTATGACTTCGTGCAAATATGTTACATGTCCAATTGTTGTGGTTACCGGTGTAGTTATCACGTGCTTATTATGTCTTGTTGTTTTGTTGAGGTTATCGTGCTTCTTGGTTTTTCCATGACCCGTATTATGTACTTGTTGATTCCCTTGCCGGGATGTTATTGCTTATGATATTGTTTCCCTTGCCGGGATATTGTTGTTATACTATTGTTCCCTTGCCGGGATTCTTTTGTGGTTGGTGTTGATTTGTATATTGGATCGGGTTGCACGCCGCAACAATACTATATTATATTGGATCGGGTTGCACGCCGCAACAATATTATATTGGATTGGGTTGCACGCCGCAACAATATTATATTGGATCGGGTTTCACGCCGCAACAATATTATATTGGATCGGGTTGCACGCCGCAACAATATTATGTTGGATCGGGTTGCACGCTGCAACAATATTATATTGGATCGGGTTGCACGCCGCAACAATATTATATTGGATCGGGTAGCACGCCGCAACAGATATATTATATTTATTAGATCGGGTTACACGCGACAATATATATATATATATATATATATATATATATATATATATATATGCGCGCGCGCGCGCTTGGACTAAAAAAATTATTAAATGAGTACAAACAATATTTTTCAAACTCAAGAAATCAAATGGATTATGATAGAATCTAGAACTCGCATACATAATGTTCAAATCCAAAATCTGCCTCTGCTACCCCCACCAAAAATCTTCAAGGTGGAAACTCAATTCCAAGGCCTATTTCACACTGTTGAAATAAACACGTGATCAATAGCATATGTACAACTGTATATTTGTTAGCAATTAGTTGTAGAAGTAGAGCTCTCTCTATATATATAGTGGTGTATGTACAATACTTAATTTTTCAGAAAAATAGTTATAACTGATTTTTCCTCCACTGCTTCTTCTTCTCCGATTCCTTGTCCGAGCTTTGTCCACTCAACAATGGTAGAATTTAACATGGTATCAGAGCTCGAGTAGATAGATCGAAGCTAGGGATTAATCAACTAATTCAATTTCTGAAACTATCAGTACAAACTTGAATATGTTTTCTGAAGATTGTCACATCCCCTTTCTACCACCCGCAAAATAATGTTAATGTGGATTGGTGTGATTTAAAGGGTTTTTTCAATTAAAGTGACAAACATGAGTATGGATTAATTTATTTATAGAGTCGCTGCTTGGAAATGATTTTTGGTGTTCCAAGTCACCCTTTTATTTGAATCCCTAATCAATGGAAGGTTTGACTCTTTTTATGTTGATCTGCGAAAATAAAGTGCGGGTAAGGAATTCTGTTGACCGGGGAGAAGGTGTAAGGCACTCCCCGAATCCCGTGGTTCTGGCACGGTTGCTTTTATTGATTAAAATTGGCTTAAATCGTTTGTTGGATAAACTGTGTGCTATCTACCTCAAATTACTATTGTCTGTTGTCTTTTAGTAATTAACTAAATTTTATTAATTTTGACCTTGGAGCGTGTAAGCACACAAAGCCTTTCTTTTTATGATGTGCGTTTAAACCAAGGAACATGTATGAACACATGACTAAACACGATTTGTTAGTTAGAGAGTCAAGGAGCGGGAATGCACACATGACTATTTTTATTAATTAAAAATGACCAAGATCGTGTATGAACACACGGTCTATATTTGGAGCATCCTAATTGCCTTGCGTTTAATTAGTTGGTACTTAATTATTTGCAAAAAATATTTCAGATTATTTTTCCAAACTATTATGAAAATATGGACCAATTTGTTTGCAAGTATTTGAAAAGAACGAGTCATCCCTCTTTGAGAATAGGCTAAATTATTATTTTTTTTTTTAAAAAAATGGGGCACCATACGTGCAAATTACTAAAGGCCCAACATGAGTTCCGTTGAAAGATCACTTTTTATTCAAATTAATATTCCTAAGTCTCTTTTCTGCCTTAGTTATTTCAACTGGCTTTCTTATCACTTTCAAAATTCTAATCCCAACCAATAAACGCTTGTCATC
Source organism: Nicotiana attenuata (assembly GCF_001879085.1). NCBI lineage: Eukaryota > Viridiplantae > Streptophyta > Magnoliopsida > Solanales > Solanaceae > Nicotiana > Nicotiana attenuata. The sequence continues at coordinate 10,007 of NW_017670482.1, forward strand.
ATCCACCATTAAAGGAATCTATCTGTTGGACTTTAAGCCATTGGGCTTTAAAGTAGAAGAAGTGTGAATTGGAAATAGAGGGAAATTGAAAATTTGAAGAAGTGAACTTTTGTCTTGCACTTTGTCCCTCATTGGTGAGGGACAACCACATTTGTGTGCTTATATATAGAATCACTTCTTAAAGCTCTTAAAAGGAGTTGAAAAGAACGAACCCTCGCGTCGTCGTCTTCGCTCGCTCGGCTCGGCTTCGGCTTATTTAATAATTAATTAAATGCCAAATCACTGCTGAAAATACGCCAGAACCCTGCTGAAGGTTCAGAGGGCCTCTCTGATCGCGGTTCTGCCGCGACCGCGGTAGAACCGCGGCAGGCAGCGTATTCTTCTGAAAAGGCACCTTTTCCAGACACCTCTTCTGATAATTGCCTATAAATTCTGAGGCACGGCTCCATTTTCTACACACGAAAAATACTCTAGAACTTCTTTCTTTCTGAATATACTGCATCCTAATTCGCAGTCTCTCTCTCTCAAATTCGTAAGTGTGATTTTGCTCCGTTCTTTGAGTTCGTTGGTATCCTGCAGTTTGTATTGCCACTGTTGCAGGAAGGTTTATTCCGTTTTATCCTGGGAGGATTTAATCCGTTACCTTGGCAACGTGTGAGGGGGTTAAAATTCCTTAAGGACACACAAGAAAATTGTGGACTCGGAATTTTCTTAAACTCTTCTGTTTTTCCAGTTTCTTTTATTTTTCTAACAGTTTTTTTCCTGATTTTTGGTTTAACGCAGTATCGCTCACAAGCTTAAGGAATTTCTAACTAACGTTTCTGTGTTGAATCATATATTAAACTGTTATTCTTATTTTGTATACTGTTTTGGAGACTAAAGCCTTCGTGCTTTCTACTCCAATAATTGTTCTGTCCGGTTTAAAGTATATAAAAACTTTACCGGAATAATAAAACGTACGGGCTGTCCGGTTTAAAGTATATAAAAACTTTACCGGAATAATAAACGTACGGGTTTGAAGTATATAAAAACTTCACCATTGTTACGTGTTGTATGTTTGGTTTGGTATTCAGTTTGAAGATATCGAAACTTCACTGATTTAACCAAGTTCTGTTTTGTTTCCAACTTTATAGAAAAAATGATGAATGAAAACCAAACTAATGGAAATGTTGCGGGAACGGGTGCTACTGTTAAAAATGTGGTTGCCTCATCAAGCCGTTCAACTCCTGCTCATGCTATGGCACCAGGAGAAAAGCCCGGAAAGTTTTCCGGAATAAAGAAGGCTTCTGGACCAAAGAATTACCCAAGCAAGAAGAAGTTCAAGGGTAATTGCCACAACCGTGGAAAATCTGGGCATAAGGCCGTGGATTGTCGTGCACCAAAGAATGATGTACAAAAGAAAAAGAAGAAGAAAAATCAAGCAAACATGGTTGAAAATGTTGAAGACATGGAGGACTTGTGTGCCATGTTATCTGAATGCAACTTGGTAGGAAATCCTAAAGAATGGTGGATAGATTCTGGAGCCACCCGCCATGTTTGTGCTAACAAGGAGTTATTTTCTTCTTATGCCCCCGCAGGACCCGACGAGACAATTTTCATGGGAAATTCGTCTACAGCCAAAATTGAAGGAGTTGACAAGATTGCGTTGAAGATGACGTCGGGAAAAATAGTGACTCTAAACCAAGTCCTCCATGTTCCAGAAATTCGCAAGAATCTTGTGTCGACTTCACTTCTTGTCAAGAATGGATTCAAATGTATTTTTGTTTCCAATAGTGTTGTACTAAGTAAGAACGATTTGTATGTAGGAAAAGGTTACCTGAATGAGGGCCTTTTTAAGCTAAATGTAATAGTAGTTCCTATCAATAAAGTGAATGCTTCTTCTTACTTACTTGAGTCAAACACTTTATGGCATTCGCGTTTAGGACACGTCAACTTCAAAACATTGCGAAAGATGATAAATTTAGAAGTATTGCCAAAATTTGATTGCACTAATTCCAAATGTCAAATATGTGTGGAATCAAAGTATGTTAAGCATCCTTATAAGTCCGTTGAAAGGAATTCAAATCCTTTAGACTTAATTCACACAGATATTTGTGACATGAAGTCAATACCATCTCGCGGTGGGAAAGAGTATTTTATTACTTTTATTGACGATAGCACAAGATACTGCTATGTTTATTTACTTAATAGTAAAGATGAGCCAATTGATGCTTTCAAGCAATACAAGAGTGAAGTTGAAACGCAACTAAACAAAAAGATCAAAATGATAAGAAGTGATAGGGGTGGCGAATATGAATCTCCTTTTGAAGAAATATGTTTGGAAAATGGCATTATTCACCAAACAACTGCCCCTTACTCTCCACAATCTAATGGAATTGCGGAGAGGAAGAATCGAACGTTGAAGGAGATGATGGATGCATTGCTAATAAGTTCTGGCTTACCACAAAACTTGTAGGGGGAAGCTATACTTACAGCTAACCGAATAATCAACCGTGTACCTCATAGTAAAACACAGTCCATTCCTTATGAAAAATGGAAAGGAAGGAAGCCAAGCTTGAAATACTTCAAAGTGTGGGGGTGTCTAGCTAAGGTACAAGTTCCTAAACCTAAAAGGGTTAAGATAGGTCCAAAAACGGTTGATTGTGTGTTTATTGGATATGTAACCAATAGCAAGGCATATCGTTTTCTGGTTCATAAATCAGAAAATCCTGAGATTCACATTAATACAATAATAGAATCAGATAATGCTGAATTCTTTGAAACTATTTTTCCATATAAAAAGGAAAGTGAAGTGACCTGCCAAAAGTCAAAACGACTTCGGGAGGAAATAATAGATGATATGCCTAATGAAGAAAATCCGAGAAGAAGTAAACGTCAAAGGACATCTACTTCATTCGGTCCAGATTTTCTGACTTTTCTGTTAGAAAATGAGCCTCGTACCTTCAAGGAAGCAATGTCTTCCTCAGAGGCACAATATTGGAAAGAAGCTGTCAATAGTGAAATAGAATCCATATTGAGCAACCATACTTGGGAATTGGTTGATCTTCCTCCAGGTAACAAAACATTGGGTTCTAAATGGATTTTCAAGAAGAAAATGAAAGACGATGGTACTATTGACAAATACAAGGCAAGACTTGTTGTCAAAGGATTTAGACAACGAGAAGGTCTTGACTATTTTGACACATACTCGCCGGTAACAAGAATTACATCCATTCGGATGCTAATAGCGTTAGCCGCCTTGTATGGTCTTCAAATCCATCAAATAGATGTAAAAACAGCCTTCTTAAATGGTGATCTTGAGGAAGAAATTTACATGACCAACCTGAAGGGTTTGTGGTTCCGGGAAAAGAAAAGAAGGTGTGTAGACTTGTTAAGTCTCTTTATGGACTAAAACAAACACCCAAACAATGGCATGCGAAATTTGACCAAACAATGTTGTCAAATGGTTTTAAGATTAATGAATGTGATAAATGTGTTTACATTAAGAACGTTCCAAATCATATAGTCATTGTTTGCTTATATATTGATGATATGCTAATAATGAGCAAAGACATTGCCGACATTCAAGCTACTAAGCGCATGCTTGCTAGTAAGTTTGATATGAAAGACTTAGGAGTTGCCGATGTAATTCTAGGAATTAAAATCAAGAGGACTCCTCAGGGTCTAGCTTTGTCTCAATCACATTACGTGAAAATGGTACTTGAAAAATTCAAACACTTGGAATTTAGAAGTGCAAGAACTCCAATTGACTTAAATCATCATCTCATAAAGAATAAAGGTGAAAGTACGTCTCAATTGGAGTATGCTCGTGTGTTGGGAAGCTTAATGTACATCATGTAACTGTACACGACCTGATATAGCTTGTGCGTAGTAAGTAAACTTAGTCGATTTACAGTAATCCCAACAAACATCTACGT
>NW_017670482.1:15082-44331 GCF_001879085.1 Nicotiana attenuata
AAATGGAGGGAAATAAAATGGAGGGAAATTGAAAATTTGAAGAAGTGAACTTTTGTCTTGCACTTTGTCCCTCATTGGTGAGGGACAACCACATTTGTGTGCTTATATATAGAATCACTTCTTAAAGCTCTTAAAAGGAGTTGAAGAGAATGAACCCTCGCGCCGTCGTCGTCGCTCGCTCGGCTCGGCTTCGGATTTGGATTTGGATTTGGATTTGTCAAATGATCGATAAGATTATTTTTGGACAAAATTTATTTAATTATTTAATAATTAATTAAATGCCAAATCACTGCTGAAAATACGCCAGAACCCTGCTGAAGGTTCAGAGGGCCTCTCTGACCGCGGTTCTGTCGCAACCGCGGTAGAACCGCGGCAGGCTGATTCAGAGAGCCTCTCTGACCGCGGTTCTGCGGCGACCGCGGTAGAACCGAGGCAGGCAGCGTATTCTTCTGAAAAGGCACCTTTTCCAGACACCTCTTCTGATAATTGCCTATAAATTCTGAGGCAAGGCTCCATTTTCTACACACGAAAAACACTCCAGAACTTCTTTCTTTCTGAATATACTGCATCCTAATTCGCAGTCTCTCTCTCTCAAATTCGTTAGTGTGATTTTGCTCATTTCTTTGAGTTCGTTGGTATCCTGCAGTTTGTATTGCCACTGTTGCAGGAAGGTTTATTCCGTTTTATCCTGGGAGGATTTAATCCATTACCTTGGCAACATGTGAGGGGGTTAAAATTCCTTAAGGACACACAAGAAAATTGTGGACTCGGAATATTTCTTAAACTCTTCTGTTTTTCCAGTTTCTTTTATTTTTCTAACAGTTTTTTCCTGATTTTTGGTTTAACACAGTATCACTCACACTATCATCTTAATCAATAAAATTGGCATATGGCATGAAATCGCGTCTTTAACAAACAAATAAAAATAGATCTTTTATGTTACTCCACCATCCATTAATGTTGGCTGATACATTTCCAATTAACAATTTATATTAAAAAAAATCTTTGAATCTATACGCTAAATCCCAGTGAGATAATTATATGAACAAGAGTTCTAAAATAAATTGTATGATTAAACAGGAGAATATTTTTATCCATACTCATCTTTCACAACTAAAGGAACAACAAAACGTTCATTACTAGATAGTCATGAAGAGTTATATGTAGAGTCATGCCCATTTTATTACACTAATATAACCATATATGTTGCCTTTCAATTGAACTTTACTATCAAAGGAAACCACATTACTTCTATAACTGAGGCTATTTGGCTTTAAATTAAGAGGGCAAATGCAACAAGAGTGGCTAGTTTTGAAAGATAAGCTTCCCAGGTGTTTACAAATGCAACAGAAACCTTAACCTGAAGTTTGGCACAACAGAGGTTCGCCAATGTCAATAATCCAACTTCTAACAGTAAGATACTCTTTTTTTCAACGCTAGAATATTCTTGCCTCGCTCATTTTTAAGTACACTATAATCTAAGTAATTCAAACTAACACCAAAGAACATAGATACTCAGATCACGAGCAGGCAGATTTTAGCACTCGCATATTCAGCTGCCAACTACAAAATAAACCAAACTATTTGACTAAAATAATAAAATGATCACGAGCAGGCAGATTTTAGCGCTCGAATATTCAGCAAATCCTTTGAAGAAAATTGCTGGAAACAAACTAAACAGGCACATCTTTTCATCATCTTTTTATTAAATAAAAGAACATGCATTACAAGTGTTTGGAAGGTTACCTGAAGAGTAGAAATACAGCAGTAGCAGAAATGCAGCAGCAGTAACAGCAGAAACAGCAGAAAAAATAGCAGTAAATTGAACCCAGAACAAATCTTAAAACTCAGCAACTTTTAGTGAAAGAAGAAATAGAAACTAGCTTTATGGACTTTTGTTTTTTAAAGTGTTCTTTTCTCTCAGAAAACTCACTCAAAAACTCTCAAGTTTCAGCTTACTATTAGATGTTTAGCTGTTAATTTTGCTCTCAAGTTTTGGTTCTTTTTACAGTGTGCAAAAGATGTTCTCAATATGTGTCAAATCGTGTGGAAAGACCTCAACCTTAAAGGAGAGGACAAGGACTAATGGGACAGATTTTATTTTTGCCAAAAATCTGTCCAAAACCAGAAATCTGTCCAATGAACAGTTTGCTTTACCAACTGTGGACAGATTGTTTGGAGTATTATACTCCAACCGCAACAGTGAAAGCAACCAAACAAAGGACCCTACACTCAAGTATTCTCTTTTCTTTCCCTTTTCTCTTAATTTCTCAAACCAAATTCAAAGCTAACTAGCCCAAAAAACTAGGAACTCGAAAAAGATCAATTAAGAGTCAATTAGTACGGATCATCAAGACTTAATCATATAACTACTTATACTAAACAACTACTTCAAACTTAAACCAGTTAATTTGGACTAACACTGAATCTTTAAACACACAAACTATTAAATCAAACTAAAACATGACATCAAAACAACCCAAAACTCTAATTCGATAGGTGATTCAAGCCTAATGAGCGACTAAACATCATCACCAAATAACAAATATACTAATATAAGCGTACTGAATCATTGATTATCGGAACATAAACTTTAATCCTAAGAACTATTGAACTCAAAAATTAAAGGAGCATGAAATGACGCATTTAAGATTTCAGTTCAAGCGACTACCAATACCAATGATTAGAGATGGAAATGAAACATGACGATTAGGCACAACATGTATTAACAGTGACATATTCCAAAAATCGATTAATTTAAACAACGACAAAATCAGAAATTTGACTAAACATGAAGGTTAAACAAAAACAATATAAACATAATTTAATCTACAAAAAGCTACAAACAAACGACACAAAAACAGAAAAATCAAAACTTTAGAGGAAAGGATTAGGGTTCGAGGTTTATACCAAGTTTAGGGCTTTTCGATGCCAAGTCGAGTAGAGAGCATATGGCGAGGATATCGAGCAGTGACAAATCGACCACGATGCAAACTTTTCACTTTAGCAGACACCAAAACCGAAGGCCTGGCGAACCAGTTTCGACCCCGGTATCATGCCAGCGTGAAAATCTTGCTCGAGTCGTGTCTAGGCAAGAGCGAGCGAAGGGAGGAATAAAATAAGAAGAAGAAGAAGAGGAGAAGAAGGTGAACAACGGCAGTGAGGTGGAAGAGGTAGCGGGCAAAGGTGGCCGCGGGCGGAGGCAAGGTGAGGGCTTGAGGGTGAAACTAAGGGCAAAAGGTATTCCTCCAAGAGATATACCCGTTTATGCTTGTATTGTAGGGTAAAGGTGGTTCAACCTTGATGAATTTCACAAAGAAGAGAAGGCTAGGATTTCGATTTTTTTGAAGATTTGTGGTGTTTGAGAAGGATTCGAGGGATTTGGGGCTTGGATTAGGGTAGAGGAGGAGGAGAGGAAAAGATTGGGGTTGGTTGGCGGGTGTTTGGTCACCGGAGGACGGCGGCGCCGTCGCGGGGGACGGGCAGTGGCGACAAGAGGAGAAGAAGAGAGGAGGGGGGGGGGTGTCCAGGGCTTGGGCTTGTATGGAAATGAGGCCAAAAAATCAGATTTCTAAAGTTATATACCTCAAATGACATCAATTCTGGACCATTGGATCAAAGAAAATAGGTGGCCAGGATTTGATCTTGATCACTTAACCAAAACAGCGTAGTTTCAATCTAAAACTACATCGTTTGGACCATCCCCTGGCAGCCCCATTTGGACCGGATCAGTAGACTCTTTGGGCTTCTAATTTTGGGCCAATTTTGGCTTAATTTTAATTAAAATACACTAATCCAATCCCTTAACCCCTAATTATACTAGGATATTATTTAATCCTAAAGAAAATGTACAAGTAGAAAGAAAATCTTTTTGGTATTTATAATTTTATGATGCAATACTAAAATATACAAATAAAATGTAAAAAATTATTTTTGATATTTTTAATAAAGGAATGCAAATAAAAATGCACAAACAACTAAAATCATCCAAATACTAGTATTTGTAAGAGAATTAAAAGCGAGCAAAAATTAGGTATTCATAAAGACCAGCCATGGCAAATCTGGACATTGATAATCCTCGTCATCCTCTGTATTTACAGACTTCTGATAATCCTAACAAAGTCATCATATCGATACATCTGAAAGGAACTGAGAATTATTCAGTTTTGAGAAAGGCGATGGTGATTGCATTGCGAGCAAAGCGCAAGCTAATGTTCATCGATGGGAGCTGTACAAAGGAACAATTCACTGCCGATTTGGGGGAAGAATGGGAGCGAGTGAATGCTACTGTACTGACATGGATTATGAATACGATATCACCAGAATTGGTAATTGGAATTGTATATGCTAATGATGCTCATGAGGTTTGGCTAGATTTGCAGGATCGGTTTGACAAAGTCAATGGATCTAGGATTTACAATCTTCAATGAGAGATAGCTATCGTTTCTCAAGGTACATCTAGCATATCAGTATATCATTCTAGATTGAAATCACTTTGGGATGAATATAGTTCCATGATACCTTCACTTCTTGTTACGGCTGGGACTAGGGATTTCATCGAACACTTGGAGTAGCAGAAACTTTTTCAAATGTTAATGGGTTTAAATGAATCCTATAATGTAATCAAAAGTCAAATTCTACTTCAATATCCATCACCTTGTCGTGCTTATGCAATGCTAATAAATGAAGATCAAAGAAGAGTAGTTGAGACTAATTCACATATTAATGTGACAAATGAAGTGAATGATTCCACAACTCTTATGAGTTCTAGAGACAATCCACCAAAGTTTCAAAAGTTCAATAATTTGCATTGTGAGTATTGTCAAAACAAAGGTCACACAAAGGAAACTTGTTACAAGTTGGTTGGATATCCATCTGGCTTCAAAGGTAAGAAACCACAGCAGTACAAGTAAGCTAACATGGTTGTGAGTGATAACAACTCTAGTAAAGATGCTGCTGCAAATGAGGATAATGTTGGGATGAACTAAGGGATGCTTAATTTCTTTACTGAAGAGTAGTACAACCAGATCATGAAGATGATAAACAAGGATTTAATATGGCAGGTAATGCTAATTCACAATCACTAGAGAACTTAACTGATTTCTGAATTGTAGATATTGGTGCGACTGACCACATGGCATCTAGTAGTGAATGTTGAAAACAATGACTGGTTTACCTGATTCAAGGAGAGGTAATGTGAAACTACCAAATGGTAAGTGTGTACCTGTCATCTGTAAAGGGAGTTACAATCTTACAGACAATGATGTAATACACGATGTATTGTGTGTGCCTGGTTTTAAGTACAACCTGCTGTCAGTGTCAAAATTGACTAAGGAGCTGCAATGCTCAGTTAATTTCTTCCAACATTTTGTGTCTTTCAGGACCTATACACTGGGAGAGTGAAGGAGATCGGTAAGGAAGAAGGTGGCCTTTATCTCCTGATCCCAAAAGGGTCTAACAAGAACAAAATGGCACAAAGGATCAGCAGTTGTCTTGTGGAAGGAATGCAGACAGACTTCACTACTTGGCATAAGAGACTTGGGCATGTGCCAGTTAGAGTCATGAAGTAGTTAGATTTCCTTAGAAATAAGAAATTTTCTAATTGTGAGATCAATAATTGTACTATATGTCCTTCAACTAGACAAACAAGGTAACCATTTCCTTTGAGTAGCAGCAGAGCTAAAGACATTTTTCATTTGATTCATGTGGATATTTGGGGTCCATATAAAGTACCTACATACAATGGAAATAGATACTTTTTGACTCTTGTTGATAATCATTCCAAGATGATTTGGATTTTCTTAATGAAATTAAAAAGTGATACTGTTGTTGTGTTGAAATCTTTTCTTAAAATGGTATATACACAGTTTGGGAAGAATGTGAAAGTGCTAAGAACTAACAATGGTGCAGAGTTTTTTAAGCCATGAATGCAGGGATTATTTGACAGATAACGGTATTCTACATCAAAGCAGCTATCCACATACTCCACAACTGAATGGAGTAGTGGATAGAAGGCATAGACATGTCCTGGAGGTGGCAAGGGCATTGATATTTCAAGGCAGCATTTCCTTGCAGTTTTGGGGAGATTGTGTACTGGCTGCAACATATATGATCAATCGATTGCCTTCTTCAATCTTAGCAAGGAAATCTCCATATGAGGTCTTTCATAAAAGATCACCTAGTATGACACATCTAAGGACTATTGGATGTTTGTGTTTGGTCACACTAACAGAAAAGGTGGACAAGTTCTCTCATAGGTCCATTACTGCAGTCCACATGGGATATTCAGTATCTCAAAAGGGATATAAGTTGTATGACTTAAGGAGCGGAAAGTTCTTTGTTAGTATAGATTTCACTTTTAAGGAAGATATTTTTCTTTTCCAACTGGCAAAGAATGGAACACAACAAACTCCTGTGTTCTTAGAGCTGAAACAAGGGGAAGAAGGAAGTCATCCTTTATATCAACAACAACCTCACATTCCATAAGAAGGACATGCTGTCAACCAGGATGTTGTGCATGATCAGGAGTTGGTGCAGCAGGGAATAACCTCATAGAATTTGATCAAAATCATAATGTGCAGGTACCAGTTGCTGAAGCTGCTGAGGAAGTTCAAGCTACACAACTCAGGAGATCCAATAGAGGTTCCAGACCACCTATTTGGATGAAATATTATGTATGCCCACTCGATGGGGCATCCTCATCCACTTGCACATACCCAATATCCAACTATCTGAATTACAATGCTCTTTTAGCCACTTATCAGTCTTACTTGGCTGCCACCTCACAGGAAACAGAACCTACATCATATGCAAAAGCCATGAAGGATCCAAGGTGGGTTGAAGCCATGAAGGCAGAGGTTGATGCTTTGGTTCTGAACAACACTTGGGAGATAGTTGACATTCCTAAAGGTAAGGTACCTATTGGATGCAGGTGGGTGTATAAAATCAAGTACATGTCCAGTGGGGAAGTCGAGAGATTCAAAGCTAGACTTGTTGCAAAGGGGTACAGTCAACAAGAAGGTCTGGACTATCAAGAGACCTTCTCTCCAGTTGTTAAAATGATCACATTAAGAGCTGTTATTGCATTAGCTGCTATGCATCAATGGCCACTTTTTCAAATGGACGTTTAAAATGCATTTCTTCAAGGCGACCTTGAAGAAGAGGTTTATATGCAGTTGCCACCTAGTTTTAGTGGCTAAAGGGGGAATATTAAGTGCTCTAGATTGTTTAAGTCACTCTATGGACTCAAGCAAGCATCAAGACAATGGAAGTTGAAGCTCAGAGAGGCTCTTTTGCAAGCAGGCTTCATGCAGAGTAAACATGACCACTCCTTGTTCATCAAAGAAAAAAAATGGAAGGCAAGTCATCATACTTGTATATGTTGATGATCTTCTCATCACAGGCAGTGACACTACAATTATCCAGGAGGCAAAAGTCACACCGCACAATGCTTTCAAAATCAAGGACTTAGGAAACTTCAAATATTTCCTAGGCATTGAAGTGTGCAGGTCTGAAAAGGGAATCCTCCTATGTTAGAGGAAATATGCTCTAGAGCTCATAGCAGAACTAGGATTGGCTGGCCCCAAGCCTGCTATCACAATAATGGAGCGAAATAAAAGGCTTACAACTATTGAGTATGATGAGCATTGTGACCTGGATGGTGATCCAACACTAACAGGTGTGAGGGGTTATCAAGGATTAGTTGGAAAGCTCTTGTACTTAGCCTTAACAAGGCCTGACATTACGTATAGTGTGCAAACTCTAAGTTAATTTATGCAAACTCCCAAACAATCCCACCTGGAAGCAGCATACAGAGTAGTGAGATATGTTAAGAATGAGTCTGGGCTTGGGATCCTTATGAATGCAGTTGGGGACATGACTCTTAATGCATATTGTGATGCAGATCGGGCACGCTGTCCTAACTCGAGGAAGTCAGTCACTGGGTACCTGGTAAAGTTTGGTGGATCACTGATATCTTGGAAGTCTAAGAAGCAGACCACAGTAGCAAGGAGTTCAAGAGTCTGGGTATATATAGAAGCATGGCCTTGACTGTGTCTGAACTAATCTTAGTGGGAATATTCAGAGAATTGGGAATAGAAATTTTGACTCCAATTCAGCTTCACACAAACAGCAAAGCAGCTATGCAAATTACCAGTAACCTAGTGTTTCACGAAAGAACCAAACATATAGAAATAGATTGCCTTGTCGTGAGGAAGAAGGTGCAACAAGGACTAATACACCCTACATACGTATCAACAGAAGAACAGGAAGCAGATTTGCTCACTAAAGGCCTAGGAACTGCTTAACCCTATCATTTGATGTCCAAGCTAGGTGTTTAAACATTTTCATGAAGAACAGGAAGCAGATTTGCTCACTAAAGGCCTAGGAACTGCTTAACCCTATCATTTGATGTCCAAGCTAGGTGTTTAAACATTTTCATCACACCTAGCTTGAAGGGGTGTTGAAATAAACACGTGATCAATAGCATATGTACGACTGTATTAATTTGTTACCATTAGTTGTAGAAGTAGAACTCTATACATATGTGTATAGTGGTGTATGTACAATACTCAATTTTTCAGTAGAACAGTTATAACTGATTTTCTCTCCACTGCTTCTTCTTCTTCGTCGATTCCTTGTCCGAGATTTCTCCACTCTATTTAACACACACTATAACTGGTCAAGTCTTCCTAATTGTTCGACATAGCTAGCTAGCTACCTCCACTTTCTTCCTAATTCGGCTGTCGAATAGTTGACTTATTCTTCTAGTAACTAAAAGGTTATAGTCTTGAGTTTCTTTTACTGTTTTTAAACTAAATGAGTTGCTTAAAGGATGAATATTCTCATATGTTTGTGGAGGATCACAATCTGCTTCCAAATGTATATGCAGCTTTATAAGTATTACTCTTGTTGGTTGGTTTCTAATAAACAAGTTCTGCTTCCACTGTTTACGCTTAATCAATAATGTGCTATTTGTACATCATGCCCCTTTACAATTTTGATTTAAAGAAAATGATCTTTTTAGATTTCTTATGTGTAAAGGACATATCTTTTACGTGTAAAAGTAAATCTCCTATAAGCTAAAAAACCAATTGACTAGAATTTTAAGTTTATGGGTTCCTAAAGAAATCTCAAGTTATTATATAATAACAATTGGAGTTCCAAACTAAATATTCTTATACATTTAATGGATTTTTCATTATAAATACAGAGTCTTGACAAAAATTACTGGGTAACGGGCCTTTTCAATATATATCCATTATCTTTCCTACTTGTTATTTAAATCGTTGCTATGAGTGAACCCGTTTCCGACTAAAAACCTTAATACAATGGACTGATCAAGTAGTTCAAGATCTTTGTAAAACTCTTTAGGTAAAATTATGTACCCGTGATCTTTAGGATTTCCTTTGCATACCTTAATAGACCCGATACAAGACATTATATAGCTCAACATTATTTTTTTTGGTAATTCGCTTTCTTTTGTATTAATCACCAAAGAAGAATTGTACAAATTCATAGTTAAGCTAATTCAGCTGACTATCTCAAAGTTTAATAGCAAACATAGCATACCTATTTACATATATCACTAATGAATCTACTCTGCTCCTAAATAAAATTGCTGTATATAACTCTTAGCTCGAGTAGCTACTCTAACATTGCAAATATATGCTATCTCCCTTGCAAGAACATCACTGCCTCGATACCTTTGGTCAAAAATATATGTGTTTCTTTCTATCCAAATTGCATATGAGGTCTGAGCATATATCATTTTGAAGATGCTAGCCTTATTAGACTTCCCTTTTCCTTGCTTGATGATCAACTGAAGGTGTTGGTCCCAGTCGGTGGTGATCATTTGTACACTTTGAGTCCACTTCATGACTTTCTTCCACAGTTCAATACTATATGGAGATTGCACAAAGAGGTGCTCCCTTGATTCATCCTGACCTTGGCATATAACACATTGAGGGGTGACATTTAAACCCCAGTTGGCTAGCCTATCTTTAGTAGGTAGTCTTCTATGGAGCAACAACCACATGGTGAAGACTGCCTTTGGTCTGGCAGGGTTGTGAAAGACTGGACATTTTCAGCTACCTCTTGGTAAGTCTCCTAACAGCTGTAGGTATATTTGTTTGATAAAGTCCTTGCTGTGATCATTTATGTTCTGTGTATGTAGCTAGTTACTCTTGATCCAATTATTCTTCTCACCATTCAACTTGCTTATGTATCAATATTATTCGTTTATGTAACGACCCGATCGGTCGTTTTGAGCACTTGCACTTCGCTCGCCAGTTCTCAGGCATGACTAGCCCCGTGTGATGTATTATGACTTATGTAGATCATCGGTTTTGGTTTTCAGGGTAATCGGAATAGATTTGGAAGGACAATTCTCAGTTTGAAGCTTTAAATTTGAAAGGTTTGACCAAGTTCTAACAGCGGCAGATCAAAGAAGAACTTGATGAGCGAAGTCCGCTGACAAAAAAAAAAGTTTTGACTTTTAAGTATTCGATCTCGGATCTGGATTTTTATGATTTGATTAGCTCCGTTAGGTGATTTTGGACTTGGGAGCGCGTCCGGAATGTATATTGGAGGTCCGTGGTAGATTTAGGCTTGAATTGGCGAAATTGGAATTTTGACATTTTCCGGTCGGTAGTGAAAATTTTGATTTCAGGGTCGGAGTGGAATTCCGGAAGCTGGAGTAGGTCCGTTGTGTCATTTGTGATGTGTGTGCAAAAGTTCAGGTCATTCGGACTAGGTTTGATAGACTTTTTGATCGAAAGCAGAATTTGGAAGTTTTGGAATTTCTTAGGCTTGAATCCGATGATGATTTGGTGTTGTTTTGAGTGTTTCGAAGGTTGGAACAAGTTTGAATGATGTTATGGGATATGTTGGCATGTTTGGTTGAGGTCCCGAGGGCCTCGGGTGAGTTTCGGGTGGTTAAACGGATCAAATCTTGTTTGGAGAAGTTGCAAATTTTTTGCTGTGTGTGTTGCAGAGCTTTGGCTTTCACGTTCGCGGGAGGGCTCTCGCGTTCGTGAAGGGATGAGAAGTGAGGCAGTCAATTTGGCCTTCGCGTTTGCGATGTTGGTTCGCGATGTTGGTCCCGCATTCGCGAAGGGTGAGGTTCAGTGTGCATCGCGAACGCGATAATGTTCCCGCGTTCGTGTAGAGTAATTGGAGCAGCTGGGGTCCTGGTCATTTGTGCTTCGCGTTCGCACTGGGTGTGTCACATTCGCGATGGTCTGAGAAGCTGAAGCTTCGCGTTCGCGTCTAGGAGGTCGCGTTCGCGAGGAAGGAATTAGTGGTCAACGGATTTTTGTGCTTTGCGAACGCGAGGCTTTGACCGCGTTTGCGAAGAAGGATAGGTCACCTAGGCAGAATGTTTTAGGATTGTGACTTATTCCGTCCCGTATGAATGTTAAGTCGCCTATTTGATTGAAAATTGTTTGATATCATTGTGTTTTCGAAAGTATTATCATGTTTTGGGCTGAATTCCATATTTGGGCCTCGTGCCAACTGTTTTGGACCCTTAGGGGGTTTTTACTACTGTTTCCTCACTGTTTTTGATGATATTTACACTCAGTCATGCTATGCTTTCACTGATTCCATAACTCGGATTTCATTTACTTCTTTGATTTTATAAGTGATATTTTGAGCCGAGTACCTGTTTTACTACTAGCCCGAGGGGCTTGAGTGAGATCTGACTGAGTGAGGCCGAGGGCCTGTATTGTGAGGATATCATGGGATCGGGCTGCGCGCCGCGACTTGTGGTACTGATTTGTGATATATGAGAGGCCGAGGGCCTGATTTGTTATGCCACGAGGTGGCTTGTTATGTGAGGCCGAGGGCCTGATTGATTATGCCACGAGATGGCTTGTTATAGCGCTTGGGTTGTAGGAGCCCCTCCAGGAGTCTGTACACCCCAGTGAGCGCGGGTACCCTGTGTGAGTGATGTGGTATTGTCCGAGGGGCTATTGTTGATTCTTGTTGTTGCCCGAGGGGCTGATTACGAGTGATTGTGAGGTAGCCCGAGGGGCTGGTTCTGTAGATATTTTGCCCGAGGGGCTGGTTCTGTTGATATTTTGCCCGAGGGGCTGTTTACGTTTCTATCCTTTTTTTCCTCACTGTTTTCATCACTCGTTTGAAACTATTGAAAGATGTTTTAAAAAGGAAAGGTTTTTACGGAAACTGGGTTGTTTTTACGTGAAAAATGGTTTCGGTACTGTTTTTGAGCAATGTACTGTGTTTGTTGTAGTGTTATGATGTAGAATTATGTGCTTTCTTACTGCTTAGCTTTCATTTACTTTTATTACTTGCTGAGTTGGCGTACTCACATTACTCTCTGCACCTTGTGTGCAGATTCAGGTATTTTTGAACCCGGTAGCGGGTGTTGATTACTGAGTGGCAGGTTCATCGGAGTTAGCACGGTAGCTGCTCGGCGTTCGCAGCCCTGCTTTTCTTCCTCTTATCCTCTTTAGATTTTTTTAGTATATTTTCAGACTCTTCGTTGTATTAAGACCTTACTAGATGCTCGTGACTTGTGACACCTCGATGTCGGGCTTGTGTATTTATTCTGCACTGATTATGTGGACTTACATTATGAGATTGAAAATTAATTAATGGCTTAAAAATGACTTTTATTCAATAATGGTTGATTCGGGAATTGTGTCGGCTAGTCTAGTTTCACGATAGGCGCCATCATGACCGGGTCGGTTTTAGGGTCGTGACTAGTTGGTATCAGAGCCTAGGCTACATAGGTCTCACGAGTCATGAGCAGGTTTAGTAGAGTCTTGCGGATCGGTACGGAGACATCTGTACTTGTCCTCGAGAGGCTGCAGAACCTTTAGGAAATCCCACATTCTTGAATTCTTATCGTGTGTCATTGATTCAACTTGAAATATAACTCTTGAAATTCCTTTCACGCGTATGTGCGCATGAGCGCTCGATATCAGCTGTGCATCGACGGCTTGTGATTCCCTGATCGAGGGGCGAGATGTGATTTCCGTGTGTTGATGTTGGGCCAGTTTGGAGGACTTGAGGCCGGGCTCTGCTCGTAGCTTGAGCACTAAGGTGTTGATTGTGTGAGCTCGTGCTTCTGGATTTATATGTTCGGTAGTGTCCCTATTAGTGGAAGTGATGACTGAATGGCTATGTGATGAGTATGATGTGACTGCTAGATGTGTTCATATGATTTGAATGTGACGAGAAGGGTCTGCTTGAAGGTAGAAAGAACTATTTGGTGCTCGATTTCCATCTTGATTGGATGCATAGCCCCGGGTTAGGCGTGTGTGAAGGATCTTTTTATGTTGTTTAGTTGGGGGAATGGAGTAGATTTCATGTTACGATATGAGTTTAGACTCGGGAAGATTTAGTGATTGCGTGAAGTTTATGACGGTGGAAGGGTATGAAGAGATGTTAGTTTGAAGCGAAGCAGGTAGGTTATCTCCTGCGGAGTGTTCTGAAGTTTGTGTGATCCTTTTGTTGTTTGTTGGGAGACCTCTTGTACCAGTGAAATATATGTGTTGCAATTTGAATATGGATCGCTCAAAAGAGTGGGCTTGACAGCTTCGAGGGTGAAGGCGAGATTTGCAAAAGATTTGAAGTACTAAATGGCTTGTGTTGCACGAGCTTCTGAAGGGTTGAGTTTAATCTCACTATGGTACTATGGTGGTATTGGAGTATAGGCATTGTGAGTTATTGTGTGCCCTGATCAATGGCTTTGAGCCAAGTGGGGGAGTCTGCTATTGATTAGTTGATTGCACGGTTATGTGCTATGTTGGTTCCAGTTTGAGGCACACTAGTGAATCAGTTATGGCTTACAAAGTTTGAAATCGAGTAAAGGAAATTTTGGATAGGGGTTGTGTTATGCTTTATGGGTGTATAGGCACCGTGGAGCGACTTGAGTTGTTATTGGTGAAGGATGTAATGTGCATAGAGCAGGAATTTATTCGATTGCATTAAGGTGGGGTTACTTCCATAGGTTTTGCTGTTCTAAGGGGGCACATGTCGTTCGGTTCATTTGATTAGTCTAGTTGAAACCTGAGTAGAGTGGATGACTCCCGAGAATGGTTTTAAAGGATTCAATATTTACATGTAGTGATTGGGAATCTTCAAGATGTGTGTTGGCTAGAAACTGAGATTTATATGGGAGGATGTCAGGACTTGTGGCATTTCTGTATCATTATGGATTCTACATATCAGTGTCAGAAAGGTGAAGGTAATGGCTTTAGATTCGTAGGAAGTCGCTTCAGGGTAAGTATTCGGAATGTAGTGCTCTTGGGGATATTTGAAAGAGTATTCAGCGGCTTATAAGCCTTAGGCGGTGTGGTTTTATGCTTCGATCTCGTGTGGTGAGTCTGGGTTGAGGATTGCGGTATTATGTCAAGGAAAGTATCAATTTGAAGATAACTCAGAAGAAACTTGGATAGATAGGGCGGCTTGGTAGTAGGTAGGACTGGCATGTCAATGGGTATGATTAGTTCTTTGGGTGCTTATAAGGTAATGAGTTTCTACAGGTGTTTCATGGTAATGCTCTTGGGTTTTTGGTGACCTGCGTAACTTGGTTGGGTTAAAAGGGTTCAGCACTGACGGTTTGGTTTTGTGCAAATGGGAATTGGAGAGTTGTTGATGGTTTCTACCACATTTAGAGATGTGTATTTTCTACTGGCGCGAGGAGCATATGATGTGCAATGATTTTCTTCTAGATGGGATCAATGCAAAGTTCTTGGCTAGTTGAGTACGTAGTTGCTTGTGACGCGGAATGAATTATGAATTTTTTTATATTTATCATAGGACGGCATGGTATATGCGGTATGTTGTGTAGGGTTGCGATTTGCATGTGTAAGGTCACGGTTCAGTTCTGGAAGGAAGGACATAAGTTTTATGCAACACAGGTAGTTTCAGATAATTAGGCAAATGATATTACTAAGTGGTGTGGCTTGATGAGGGTATACCTTTCAGAAAGGGCAATGTGATCGAGTTAATAATACATTATTGGTATTGCGGCACTCTCTTATTTGATCGACTGCTGATATTCGAGTTTGCTTGGTGGCACAAAAGAATTTTAGGAGTATCCCTCGTGAAGTGATTGGGTATTAGAGGTGTGCTGTAAATTCGGAGGGTGGATTTGGGATCAGATATGGTGATTCGTGTGCTATGTGGATTTGGAGACTAGAGTTCTCATAAACGGGTTATGTTGTAGTTGTGGGTCACGTGTATTGGCCTTTTGTGGTGACTATAGGGGTTTGGAGATCCGAGTGGATCTTTTGTTGCTTAGTATGTTAGATTTTGATATGATACTAGGTATGGACGGGTTGTCTCCGTGTCGTGTTATTCTGGACTGTTGCACTAAGACGGCGATGTGGGCTACGCCGGGGATGCCACAGATTGAGTGGCGAGGTTCGACGGGTTATGTTACCAGTAGAGTGATTTCATTTTTGAAGATCCAGCTGATGGTTGGGAAGGGTTGTCTTCTTATTTGGCCTTCGTGATGGATTTCTGGATGTGTTTTTTGCGGCCGGGCATGCCGTCGGACAGGGTTGTTGAGTTCGGTATTGATTTGATGCCGGGCACCATATCGTATGGCATCGGCGAAGTTAAAGGAGTTGAAGGAGCAGCTTCAGGAACTCCTTGATAAGGGGTTTATTGGTAGACCAATATGGGTGTGTGTTCTGCATCGAGTCGGCTTTGTTGACTCCGAGTTGCTATTGTTGAGGGATGTGTTGATTCGA
Organism: Nicotiana attenuata; assembly: GCF_001879085.1. Lineage (NCBI taxonomy): Eukaryota > Viridiplantae > Streptophyta > Magnoliopsida > Solanales > Solanaceae > Nicotiana > Nicotiana attenuata. The sequence continues at coordinate 30,811 of NW_017670482.1, forward strand.
TTGTTATTGAGTTTTTTAGTGTTCTGGAGTGATCTATGAGTTACCTTTCCGTATTGCGAGGTGTTATGATTTGTTGGTTATAGGCACATATGGTGCGGTTCTATTAGGGTCTCATAGTGGAATTCGAGCGAGAATAGTATTGCCATTGCTCGGTGGATGGCGTATTGGCTATGTCCTTTCGGGTTTGTGTGGTATCATGTCAGTTGCTTCTCCGTGGTTATGACGATTTGCTTTTGGTACTAGACATCAAATTGCGTGTGGTCGTTGATTTTGAGCATGATGACTTGAGGTGTTTCATGTGAACCGGTGTTTGGATAGGGACGCGCATCGCAGCGAAGTTATGTGGAGGTATGATCCTTCGGGTTAGATTCGTGTGTTCTGGTTCTACGATGTGTGAAGGGTTCTCAACATTCTGTTATGGTGGTACTGGTGAGCTTGTGGTATAGCTCTCTCATTTGAGTCACTTTCCATGATTTGAGTATATTTGGGCTGTTGCTTATTGGTGCACGGGTTGTGGCTTGAGATTGCATCGATGTGTCATGTCACTAGAGTAGCCGTATTAAATGAGATGAGGTCGTTGGGATCTAGAATGAATACTATCGGATTCGATTTCAGCATGTTGGAAGGATAATATCGGGATTCAGCTTAGACATCACTATGGTCCTTGCCAAAGGAGAGGGAGTTTCATGAATGGTTGATCTGAGGGATGGTTATGACTTTCTGCGTGTTTCATTCATCATTGGCAATATACGAAAGTGTTGGAATGGGGCTTTATTTGATAAGAGGTTTATTATCGGTATTCAGTTATTTTTGGCAATTGCTGTGATTAGAAGTTATCACTACGAGTGTCTGAGTTATGTGGTATATCATGTAATTGCATCTTGGGTACGGATATGGTTGATACAGCTTGTTCGAACTTATTCAAAGTGTAGATGTGAGGTTCTGACCTTATAGATGATTTCGGAAGTGGAAATTTGGTTCTAAGGTTTATGGGTTACGTTGGATTGTGAAATTTCAATTACATTGTGTTATCGGACCTATATGAGATAGGGTGACATGGGATCACCCCCGGGTATGTGCATGGTAAGGTTACATAGCGATTTGATGGTTTTCGGAACAACTCTAGGCACGTTCGAGGACGAACGTATGTTTAAGTGGGGGAGCATGTAACGACCCGATCGGTCGTTTTGAGCACTTGCACTTCGCTCGCCAGTTCTCAGGCATGACTAGCCCCGTGTGATGTATTATGACTTATGTAAATCATCGGTTTTGGTTTTCAGGGTAATCAGAATAGATTTGGAAGGACAATTCTCAATTTGAAGCTTTAAATTTGAAAGGTTTGACAAAGTTTTGACTTTTAAGTATTCGATCTCGGATTTGGATTTTTATGATTTGTTTAGCTCCGTTAGGTGAATTTGGACTTGGGAGCGCATCCGGAATATATATTGGAGGTCTGTGGTAGATTTAGGCTTGAATTGGCAAAATTGGAATTTTAACATTTTTCGGTCGGCAGTGGAAATTTTGATATCAGGGTCGGAATGGAATTCCCGAAGTTGGAGTAGGTCCGTTGTGTCATTTGTGACGTGTGCACAAAAGTTCAAGTCATTCGGACGAGGTCTGATAGACTTCTTGATCGAAAGTGGAATTTGGAAGTTTTGGAATTTCTTAGGCTTGAATTTGATGATGATTTGATGATTTGATGTTGTTTTGAGTGTTCCGAAGGTTGGAACAAGTTTGAATGATGTTATGGGATATGTTGGCATGTTTGTTTGAGGTCCCGAGGGACTCAGGTGAGTTTCGAGTGGTTAAATGGATCAAATCTTGTTTGGAGAAGTTGCAGATTTTCTGCTATGTGTGTTGCAGAGCTTTGGCCTTCGCATTCGTGAGAGGTCTCTCGCGTTCGCGAAGGGATAAGAAGTGAGGCAGTCAATTTGGCCTTCACGTTCGGGATGTTGGTCCCGCGTTCGCGAAGGGTGAGGTTCAGTGTGCATCGCGAACGCGATGATGTTCCCGCGTTCGCGTAGAGTAATTGGAGCAGCTGGAGTCCTGGTCACTTGTGCTTCGCGTTCGCGCTGGGTGTGTCACGTTCGCGATTGTCTGAGAAGCTGGCGAAGAAGGAATTAGTGGTCAACGGGTTTTTGTGCTTCCCGAACGCGAGGCGTTGACCGCGTTCGCGAAGAAGGATAGGTCACCTGGGCAGAATGTTTTAAATACCCATGTTCGCGATTTTGGGTCTATCTTCCACCATTTTTTTAGCGATTTTGGAGCTTTTTGAGAAGGATTGAAGAGGGAATCAAAGGGGAACACTTGGAGGTAAGATTTTTGGACTCAACACTCGTTCCTATCGTGATTTCTACCTAATTAGTCATGAAATTTGTGGAATCTAAAGCCTAAAATTGGGGAGTTAGGGCTTGAAATTGGAGACTTTGATTTGAGGATTCGAGGGGCCGTTTGTGGTCGGATTTTGATGTATTTGATATGTATGAACTCGTGAGAGTGTAAGGATTCTAGTTTTGTGAATTTTATCGGAATCCGAGATGTGGGCCCGGGGGTCGGGTTTTGCCAATTTCTGGATTGTTGATGTAAATTGGTTATTTTCGAATGGTCTTTGTTCCCTTAGTCGAGAGGCAAAGGCATTGCGGGCTAGAGTTTGGACCGGATTGAGGTAAGTAATGATTGTAAATGTTATCCTGAGGGTATGAAACCCCGAATTTCACATCGTTGTGCTACTTTGAGGTGACGCACACGCTAGATGACGAGCGTGGGATCGTGCACCGTTGAGGATTGTGACTTAGTCCATCCCGTATGAATGTTAAGTCGCGTATTTGATTGAAAGCTATTTGATATCATTGTGTTTTGGAAAGTATTATCATGTTTTGGGCCGAATGCCATATTTGGGCCTCGTGCCAACTGTTTTGGACCCTTAGGGGCTTTTTACTACTATTTCCTCACTGTTTTTGATGATATTTACACTCAGTCATGCTATGCTTTCACTGATTTCATAACTCGGATTTTATTTACTCCTTTGATTTTATTAATGAAATTTTGAGCCGAGTACCTGTTTTATTGTTAGCCCGAGGGGCTTGAGTGAGATCTGACTAAGTGAGGCCGAGGGCCTGTGTTCTGAGGATATCATGGGATCAGGCTCTGCGCCGCAGTATGTGGTACTGATTTGTGATATATGAGAGGCCGAGGGCCTGATTTATTATGCCACGAGGTGGCTTGTTATGTGAGGCAGAGGGCCTGATTGATCATGCCACGAGATGGCTTGTTATAGCGCTTGGGCTGTAGGAGCCCCTCCAAGAGTTTGTACACCCCAGTAAGCGCGGGCACCTAGTGTGAGTGATGTGATATTGCCCGAGGGGCTGTTGTTGCTCGAGGGGCTGATTACAAGTGATTGTGAGGTAGCCCGAGGGGCTGGTTCTGTTGATATTTTGCCCGAGGGGCGGTTGATGGTACATATTTTGCCCGAGGGGATGTTTACGTTTTTATCATTTTTTTCTCACTGCTTTCATCACTCATTTGAAACTATCGAAAGATGTTTTAAAAAGGAAAGGTTTTTACAGAAACTGGGTTGTTTTTACGTGAAAAATGGTTTCGGTACTATTTTTGAGCAATTTACTGTATTTGTTGTAGTGTTATGACGTGGAATTATGTGCTTTCTTACTGCTTAGCTTTCATTTACTTTTATTACTTACCTTGTGTGCAGATTCAGGTATTTTTGAACCCGGTAGCGGGTGTTGATTACTCAGTGGCAGGTTTATCGGAGTTAGCAAGGTAGCTAGCTGCCCGGCGTTCGTATCCCTGCTTTTATTGTTTTTAGTATATTTTCAGACTCTTTATTGTATTAAGACCTTAGTAGATGCTCGTGACTTGTGACACCCCGATGTCGGGCTTGTGTATTTATTCCGCATTGATTATGTGGACTTACATTATGAGATTGATAATTAATTAATGGCTTAAAAATCACTTTTGTTGAATAATGGTTGATTCGGGAATTGTGTCGGCTGACCTAGTTTCACGATAGGCGCCATCACGATCGGGTCGGTTTTAGGGACGTTACAGTTTATATGATCTTCAAGTTTTTAGTTGTGTCTTCGGCTTCATTTTGAAGTTATTTTTTCCTTCTCTTAGTTGATAAATACATAAGTAACTTTAAATAAAGGAATAAAAACTTGGAACTAAAAAATTATAAATGTAACATGAATAACCAAATTATTTATTGTTGTAAGCAGTGTTTTAAAAGATTTTTTCGGGATTCGCCCCGGTACTCGTCAGGGGGCTGGACACTATCAAAACGCCTAGAGATTCACACGTGGGCTTAGTTCTGTGAGGCTTACGCCTCAAGCGTCCGATTGTGCGCCTTAAATACGCCTCACGCCCAACACTCGGGGCTCGTCCAACAGTTATTACTCAAACATGGGTCAAATATTCCTAATTAGCACTATTGACCCTCAAAACTCTTTAACAAATGAATGATTAAAGTGTTATTCATCTATAGGAATATGAAGACTTAGAGTAACTTATAACGAGTCATAATATTGCAGATTTACTAATTAAGAACAACGTGAGGGGTGGATATCTAATAGATAGCCAAAATTTATATCTTTACTTGCTATTGGAGGAATACAATCTGAAATTAAGAAAATGTCATTTTTAGATCTCTTATGTGTAAAAGATAGATCGAGCTTATGTATAGCAGTTTGATAATAGCAAAAGGAGTAATATTCTAAATTATAACATTGGTGTTATCAATTATTTACTTTAGGAAGGTAAAATATTTTGTTTAATAATATTTATTTTTATTTTTTATTTTTTTATATTTAAAAGTTAAGACGTTATAGTTGATTTCCATAATAACATTATTATTATTATTGATTGTTTATGCCGATAAAAACATTCTAGAAATTTTATTTTTATGAGCTTTTTTAGTTATTTTTAATTTTCTTAAACTTGTAATGTACTTCCTATATTTTTATGTTATTATGCTATTTTATTAATTTATAGATTAACAAATTTTAAGATACATGGGGCTTACGCCCATGCCTCGGGACTTGCGCCTCACCTTAAAGTAGGTGAAACTCCGCCTCACGGCCGCCTTTTAAAACACTAATTGTAAGAAGTACAAATCATATATGTGGTCGAACCGAAGAGGAAGCTGGACAAAGATGGGGATTAATACACAAGAGAGAGTGTTACATATTGGGCTTTTCTGGGCCTGTGTAGCTGTATAAAGAAGCTGTTGGACGGACAAAATTGATGGACAGGTTCACAGGAAGCAGTGTCCATGGTGGAAGGGGAGAGGAAGAATTGAAGAAACAACAGTGGAAAAATGGAAACCAATTTTCAAGGTATGGACATGCGAATGTTAGATGAGAACTAGGAGTGGCAAACGGGCGGGTCGGATATGGTTCGGGTCGAAGACGAGTAATGAAAAACGGATAAATTATCCGACCCGACCCATATTTAATACGGATAAAAAACGAGTTAACCGGCGGATAATATGGGTAACCATATTATCCATGACTTCTTGCATATGATCACTTTTGGAGAATTCTTAGTCGGGATTTTTTCATACCTATGCACTATTGGAAAATTTACTACCCTCCCTACTCAAGTTTCAATTTAATTACATCCTATAATATATGTTCTATATAATAGCACTTCATTATACCCGCAAAAAAAAAAATCGGAACAACTCTAGAGAGGTTTGACTGTATTTTAGACTAGTTACTTTTAGTAATTTAGGGCAAAAAAAATTGGAATTCGAGCCTGAATCACCTAAAATTTTGTCGGACAAAAAAAAAGGACATAAAGAACAATAGTCATCCCTCGCTATGACCATTCCTCATTTTTTTTTGCATTTTAGGGACATAAAACCGAAATTTCGCTCGATTCCCAGATTTTTGTGTGTTATAGCTCACGCCATCTGCATGCTGTCACACCTCCTTTTTTACACTCCTACCCTGAAGGATAGTGTATAAGGGAGTCTTTCCACTTTAAGGGACATTATTCGAATTGGGACTATTTATTTATTTCAGAGTCGCCACTTGGGATAGGTTTGGCTTTTGGTGTCCCAAGTCACCGGTTTATCTTGAATCCCAAATCGAGGAAATTTCGACTTCCCGAATGGAGTATGCGAACCAGAAATTCTGAATAAGGAATTCTGTTGACCCGGGGGAAGGTGTTAGGCACCCCCGGATCCCGTGGTTCTAGCACGGTCGCTTAAACTATTATAAATGGCTTAATATCTGATTTTAATACATGTCATCCTATAGTGCAATTTTAAAATGTATTTACCGCTTTTAATTAATATTAAGGAAATTGAACGTCGTTTAAAACATATTTTTGGATCACGTCACATGAAATGCACCCGGATCCTCGACACATTTTATTCAACGTTTTGGGATTTGGATTTGGGTCACATGAAATGCACACCCGCATTTAGGAAGGTAAATTTATTAAAGAACGCGCCTAAAGTGACTAACGCATTATTAACTTTGCGAGAGACCATGAAAATTTGCTAAATGGCACGTCCCGGTTTCTAAGTATTTTCAATGAAGTAATTAATGAGGGCGACACAATTTATGAATTATGTTTGGCGCGGCGCATCTCGTTTTATTTTAAAGGTCATCCTAAAGGAACTATGATTTTCTATTACGTATTGTCTCTAGAGGGCCTAATTAATTAGCATTATTAATCAACTACTATCCAGAAATTCGGGCCTCAAGTTCAAGTCCGCACTTAAACAAGAGGAAAACCCCTTAATTCAAATTCGCTACTTAACTTGGAAGGCCCAAAATTATATTGCAAAATTAAACCGATGATTTCAGGTAGGAATTCAGGCCTCTAGTATTTTGGGCTTTCAAAACCAGCCCATGGAAATGGCATGTCACTTCAGTTTTATTCATACGAATCATGTAAAGCTTGGGCCACAATCACAGGCCCAATTTCAGGAATCAGATCAGGCCTTGGTCAAATCGCACAAGGAGGGCACTGATAATATTTGGACCTCCAATTAGCTAAGGCCACATCAGATCTAGTCCAAATGGCCTCAAGTTTCTTTCAAGCCAATTGTTGAGTTCTGGCCCAAAACAAAAGCCCGAATTAAATGTTGATTCTAAATTAAACCTTGTAATACTGATCCTGAATCGAGATCAAATTTAACAGTTTATCAACTCTAATTTGTTTAATTCAACTTTCAAGCATGTACGCCGATCTTGTTTAAACTAATGGATTACTATAACACACTCTGAAATTTAATGACAAAACTAAAATAATCAACATCAAATTCAGGAATCCTACTATACTGAAATGTTATTTTCTTATTTCAAAACCAACATGCTGGAATTAATATTAATAAAGTCATTCCTGCTGAAAACTTAAACTTAGACCTGGCATTCAAATTAATAGACCTATCTGTTTCATATGAGTCACGAGCACACCTGCTCATTGTGAGCACGTGATTTTTGCCCTCTATGAAAATAACTCCTAAAAATAGACCAAAATAATTTTATTGATTTTTAGGTGTTTTTCTTTATTTAGTTGCATTTCATACATTTTTTAATATTTTTAAAATCATAGAAAAACCATAAAAAGTGTCACATTTTAATTTCATGCCACCTTAGGTTCAATTTGCATTTAGGAATTAATTACATTGAGTTAATTGTGTTATTAATCAAAAAATCAAAAAAATGATGATGATCATTTTTACATAGTTAGATAATTAGCTTGATTTTACAATTTGAATTGATTTAGGAATTTAGTTTAGGTTTTTAATTAATTTAAGAAAGAAAAAAGAACAACAAAAAGAAAGGAAGTTGGAAAAGGCTGATTCTGAATTGAATTGGGCCAAACATTTTAGAAGCCCAAATTTCCCTCAACCTAGCCCAAACCGGGTCGACCCGACCCGACCCAACACCCAAATCTTTGTTATTTTAATACCTAGACCTAGACCCCTAAGGGAGAGAGGAGAGAACGCGAAAAAATCTGAAGAGCGCCGCAACAGTGCAAGAGGAGCCCCCCCCCTGAATCTCCTTCTTCTTCGAACCCACCCCACCCCAGTCGACACACCCATCAGCTCTCTTTTGGCTAGAACAGAAACACACACAAACCCTCCCCATCGATCCCCTTCGCCAACAACAAAACCAAAATCCCTGACCCCAAACGCTAGCAACAGCAACACATACTAGCAAAGAAGCTGAAAAGAAAAATAGATTGGGGAAAATTGGACAGAAGAATCCGGGCAGAGAGGGTTGGAAATTTCGAGATTTTTGGGTTTTGATTTCCATCTTCCTTCCTCTGATTTTAGTTTTTGACTTGAGTCCGATTGAAGTGGCGAGTGTCGTTTGAGGTTCACGGTTCCGGTTCGATTGTTGCTGTCCTGTTCTTGTTCTGTTGCACGTTCAAAATTTCGACGCCGGTCTGCCTGTATGCATCTCTGAACCTACTAAATTGAAATTTTCGCATTCAGGTCATCCCCGTGCTTTTTTCTCTTTTGTATTACTGTATGTTCATGAAACAGATTGAAATGCTATTTTTCTTGAGTTCTTGCTGATTGTTTATGATTTGTTCGATCGAGCTGCCGTTAAGTGAATTTTTGATTAGTGACCTGTTTTTCTCGTGACTTTCACAAACAACCCGGTTCGTTCCCGTTGGTTTGAGGTTACTGAATTTCGTTCTTGATAATCTGTGTATGTTGTTGATTCAGTGTGGTCATGACAAGTTAAGATCGCCGACCAGTTTTAGTAAGAAGTGCAATCACCTAGCTTAGTCTACTTCGGACTTGATTCTTCTCTGAAAATGCTAAAGCTATGATCGTGTCTAGTGATAATATCCACATGTCTTGCTCGCTCCCTTTGCTATGGTTGAAATTGATATTTAACAGAGTTATCATAGTTTGTATTCAGTTTTTTTTGGATAATTTTTGAGCTCAATCCACGCCCGTCGATGCTCAGATTCATGAATTGTGGTTGTTGGATTCTCCAGGTGTGCTTGATGCCTGTTTTGCTTGGTTACCTTGTTTTCGATAGTAATTGATGCTAACCTTGTTCATTTGAAGTGTAAGCAAATTCTATTTCCCGTGTCCCTTACCAAAAGTAAGAGAAAAAAGGTGTAGTTAACTCATCGGTCAGTTAGCAAGTATCAAGCTTTTTTTGCTTTGTCGTTTTGTTTCATTTTTATTTTGGTAGATTGAAACAAAATTGGTTAAGGCTCACTCATGGAATGCTACAAGATTAACAAGATTAGAACACTGTTTTATCTGGAACTTCAATAGGTTTACTACAAGGCCTTAATTCATCTTTCCTATAGTACAGTAGTTTAAGTTTGAATCTGTGGTGAGTTCGTTTCATTTCAAGACTTTTTTTTCTTTCTCAATGAGTTTTGGATGCTACAGTGGTGTGGGGATTTGTTATTTTGTTTGATTTGGCTATATTATGGATGATGGATATCGGATAGTGAGAGATGAAATCGGACGTGAAATGAGTATTTTACTTTTGTTTTATCTATAATTTCTTTATTGACTCGTTAGGAGCCTACTTAGGCTGCTAAGAACCATGAACCCCGTAGTTTGCTTTAGTTGTGTACAATCCTTTAACCTTAGAATTCGAGACGTGCCATTTAGCGGAATTTCCATGGCCCTCGCAAAGTGCAAACGGGTAGTTGCATTAGGCGCGTATTTTAATAATATTACTTTCCTAAAATTCGGGTGCACATTTATGTGACCCAAATCCAAATCTCAACGAAGTCGAAATGTGTTAACAATCACGGGTGCACTGGTGCGACGTGGTTCGAGACGCATTTTCACGACGTTGCAATTTTTATTGAAAATAGAAATAAAAGCGGTTTACTAATAAAAGCACATAAGCTAGAACATGTTTTGAAATCAGATATAATCAAATACAACAGTTGAGCGACCGTGCTAGAACCACAGAACCTGGGAATGCCTAACACCTTTTCCCGGGTTAACAGAATTCCTTACTCGGATTTCTGGTTCGCGGACTGTTAACAGAGTCATAATTTCCTCGAATCGGGATTCAACTGGTGACTTGGGACACCATTAATCTCCCAAGTGGCGACTCTGAATATTAATAATAAATCCTGTACCGATTGTCCTTTAATTGGAAAAACTCCCTTTATTATACCCTCCCCGGGGGTGTAGTAAAAAAGGAGGTGTGACAGCTCTGGCGACTCTGCTGGGGAAAAGAACCCAGAACTTTGTTTCATGCTAAATGTGGAAAATGTTGCTTTTTACCGCTTTGATATTATCGGAACTGTATATAAACTGTGCCGAAACCCTTCTCTTCTCACCTCCGGGGATGTGCTTACTGGTTGAGACTCCCTATTCTGTTAGTGTCAATACCCTGAAATAAGAAAGAGGCCGGACAAGTTACTAAGCCGGATGGCCTTTTGGTTCCCGGTACGTAGCCCCCTCCTCGACTCGAGTTGTCCGCTCGGTACACAGTCTAGAACACATACCCAGGTTTTGAACCTAGAATAACTTGACTTCATGCCGGATCCCTAGTAGGAACGCTTATTTGCATCACGTGCATATGACTTAGGGGACTCAACACAGGGGTTGGGTCCGTCTAGGACAGGTATACCCAAAATAACAGACCATCCTGATGCATCCTATGTGCTACATGTTGCATTTATTCAAGGGTAAAGGGTCATTTGGCGGACCAATGATAGTTGAGGGCAAAAGGAAAATGAAAAAACAATGAAAAAAAAGAAAAAAAAGAAGAAAAAAAAAAGAGAGGATGAAGTGTGAAAATAAAGCAAGTAGATCCAATTATGTCTTTTGCCACATTGTGTTAAGAATAAAGAGAGCTCAAAAATTCAAAAAAAAAAAGATTTTGCACTTTTTCACCATTTTCCAAAAATCAAATAAAAAAGGGAAAAAGAAAATCCAAAAGATTCTGCATGTTTCATCATTTTCAAGAAAAAGACAAAAAATATGTTTTCTCTAAGTTAGTTGTTTTTTTTTAAATTTCCGCCTGTATCCAATCTGCCCGAACTACGCATACCTGATTCTCGTCCTTCGGGGCGTGATACGTAGGCAACCCACATAGGGTCCGGTCTTCCTAGTGAATCTTAGGTTCTTGGCTTTGTGGGGTCTTAGCCAAATCTTGCATTTTTAGCCACCTTTAGCCACATAGGTTAGTTTCAGGAAAATAGTCACAATCTTGTCCTGCGTGTGTCCAACAAAAAGGATTGTTGTCTCACATAGTGTTCTAGGTCCTTAACTTTATTTGGTCTTAATTTGCTATGTCTTTCGTGGCATTGCTGAATTTATCAAGTCGCAAAAAGGAACTGCTCTTTGGAAAACAAGTGTACAGTTTCTTTTTATGAAATTGGGCTTTAATTATGGAAATGTCCTCATTCAGTCGGCTTTGATTGATATGTATGGGAAAATGATGACATTGAAAAATTCAGTTTTTGTTTTTCAGAGCTCCCTCGAAATAAGCCTCGAATTTTGTAATTCAATGATGTCATCTTTGCTGCATCTTGGTGTCCCCAAGATATGTTTGAGCTGTTCCATTGGATGGTTTGTGAAAATATTGGATCTGGTGAAGTGAGTCTGTCCTTAACAATAAAGGCATTATCATTGTATAGCTGTAATTTATTGCATTCCTGTGTAATCAAACCAGGTTTTGATTTTGATATTATGGTATTATGTTCTCTGATTGACGCATATTTAGATCTGGACAGATTAGGTACTCTCAGAAGATTTTGAAGCATTTCCTTCACCTAATATCATCGGTTTCACTTCAATAATTAATGCATATGCTCGGAAAGGAATGGGAAGTGAATGCCTTGAATTGTTTGAAGAAATGATCCAAAAGGTGTAGAACCAGATGAAGTAACATTCTTGTGTATGCTGTTGGGCTGCAACCATTCAGGTTTAGTTGAAGAGGGGAAAAGGATTTTTGAGTCAATGAGACTTCATGGGGTCTTTCCAGACAGGCGGCACTATTCCTGTATGGTGGATCTTCCGGGCCAGGCAGGTTTAGTCACCAAGGCAGAAGAGTTGGTACACCACGCATCATCGACAGGAGATTCTGTGATTTAGAACTCACTTTTGCGAAGTTGCAGGATTCATCAAAATGAGCATGTTGGAAGGAGAGCAGCTGCAAATTAATGGATCTTGAGCCAGGGGATCCTTCAGTTTGGTTACAGGCTTCAAATTTGTATTCTGAAATTGGGAGGTTCGAGACTGCAATATATTCAAGAGGTTGCAGTTGTGAGGAAGATGAGCACAGAGATATTGGCTATAGTTTAGTTCGAGACTGTATAAGTTTTTTCTTGAAATGTATAGCTATCAGAATGGACACTTCCTCTGCCTTTATACTTTTGTGTTAGAGTTGCATGTGTATTAAGTATGTATGCGAGAAGGAAAATATCCTGTTCTAGTGGCAAAATAGGTCTTACAGGCAGCTGTGAGTCCTTGTAATCAGTGTAATGTAAGCAAATGATAATATTTGTTGAAGAGGTGATTTTGAGTATAGATTACCATCTTAAATTGATTCAGGCCATTATGATTAGATTACTCTAACCTATGTGATGTAGTATAGGTAACTAGCTGGGTAGAGATCATGGTTTTGGTCTAGGTAATTCAGCACTTTGAAATGGTCTTTGCTGCTGCAAAATTTGCAGGCTGGTCTCCCTCAAACGAGAATGACCTTCCCCAAGCCAGTCATGTAGGATTTGGTATAGTTTTAGGAGATGATGGCAAACGATTTCGTACTCAGAGTACTGAGGTGGTTAAGCTAGTTGATTTACTTGATGAGGCCAAGAGCCGGCGTAAATTAGCATTTGAAGGACGAGGTAAGGCAACATAATGCACAACTGAGGAGCTGGAGCAAAATGCTGAAGCAATTGGATATGGTGTTGTGAAATATGCAGACTTGAAGAACAATAGATTGACCAACTACATTTAATTTCGATCAGATTCTTAGTGATAAGGGAAATACGGCTGTGTATTTGTTGTATCCGCATGCTCGAATTTGTTCAGTCATCAAAAGTCTGGTAGAGATATAGAGGACGTAAAGAAGGTAGGAGGTATAATATTGGCTCATCTAGAAGAACGGGCGTTAGGCCTTTATTTGCTCCAGTTGGTTGAGATCGTTGAGGAAGCTTGTATCAATCTTTTGTCAAACCTTTTGTGTGATATCTTTACGAATTGTCTTAAGACTTCACAAAGTTTTGCACCAATTGTCAGGTGATTGGTTCAGTGGAGGAAACAAGCAGGCTTCTGCAATGTGAGACAACAACTGTTGTGATGAGAAAGTGTTTTCATCTTTGAGGTGTGGATTTACTTACCAGAGTTGGAGCATGACAGAGCCTAGGACATCTAGTCAGGATCGCTCATTCAGAAGTGGATTAAAAGAAGATTTTCTTTTCTTTTGTGTTTTGAGTCTGTTTTTTTATTTTATGCCGTCTTTTACCTTTTAGTTTTGAATATTAGTGTCGAGTTTTATTATTATTATTGTACTTTCTATTTTCATTTGAAAAGGTGTG
>NW_017670482.1:45328-79981 GCF_001879085.1 Nicotiana attenuata
AAGAAGAAGATTCGAAGTCATTTAGAACCGATATACTGTGGCTAGGTGCATTGCGAACATAAAGCTGAGATTAATCTTATGTTAAATGCCCCTAACGCTAACAGTGATGGCCTCATCTTGTTATATTCATAGCAGAAGGGTGGTTGGTTTGTGGTTTTTTAAAGTGGTACTCTTCTCTACAACACCAACGACAAAAAGGCAATGGCAGACAATACAGAACTGGGTTGGTTGATACGGGCTCGAAACAGTTTGGTGGACGGGATAATGGGTTGGTTGAAGAGGTGCGGATGCTGAGACAATGACAGACAGTATCAAGCCTGATACTGGAAAGGCGCCAACCCCCCGCCACCCAACCAATTTTCACCGGGACGCTACCTTACCCAAACTCCCAACATATACCAGATGATCCTCCAATATTCTCGGATAACACCCGCTTATCACACTCGCCCCCAAACTACCCTAGTAGATATCGCTCTCTTGTAGCACTTCTCCCCCAATATTGCCCTCTGTCCATATCCGTTATCCCCTAGACAATGAAAATATCCTCAACCCAGAGCGCGTAATGCCCGATTTCACACCCACCCTCCAGAGGTTGCCCACAGGGTCCTTGGATCCATACAAGAAGAGCTCCGGGATCAGCAGATTCATGGTAGAAATGAAAGGGTTACGGAAGAGTCAGGGCGAGATGAGGTCCAAGGAAGTTGAGCAAGCACAGAACAACCCTTAAAAGATCAAGCGAAAAGTGGGAGGTCAGGGTAGCATGACTTGCAAGGACTGATTGTGCCACATGAACACCCGCCTGCCCGCAGGATTCAAAGTACAAAACTTCAACCCTGTATGATGGGACCGTGGAGATCCGGTAGCCCACCTGAGGGTCTATTGGCAACAAAATGAGGATTGTTGGAGAGAAAGATGCACGTGAATGATGGCATATTTCAGTGAAAAGCCTAAACTGGGGCAAGCTATTTGGGACTGGCAATGGTCGTCCAAAAATGTCGATGAGTGGAATACATTGGGTGATATGGCTTCCAAGACTTTGTCCCGATACTTTCAATGCACAATCAACGTGTTACCCCGCAGACCGCACCTCGCTATTCTAAGATGGAAAGACCGGGAACGGGAAAAGCTTTAATGTATTTGGGCTCAAATGGAGGGAGCAAGCTGCTTCGAGTCAGTCCCTCAATCAGCGCAGAAGAATGGTTAAGCTTTTCTACATGGCCGGGCCCAGGGACCCACCTACTCAGTCATTTGATCCCGGCCCTGGTTAAAGCCTTTCATGATTGGTTAAAAATGGGGGAGCTAAGTGGAAGACAGGAATCAAGTCAGAAAATCGTGATCGTTCGGAAGCCATTCAGACGTACCAATAAGCCTTGGTTGAAAGAAAGAAGAACAGAAAAGACGATACCAATAGTTTCCTGATCAACATTTCCAGCCTCAGACATCGTCCCTGTGGTTATCCTTGTTGCATTAGATGATCCTCCCGACGCCACTTCTCTCTCCACAGAAAAATCCCAAAAGTTCGCACATCAATATCCTCAGTTAACCCGCTCCTCAAAATGCCCAATCTAACCCCGTAAAGCTTAACCAAAAAACACCCCGGATCAGGTTTTAGACCCAAATCCAAGCGTTTAAGAATGAGAGGTTACGGAAGAAAGAAAGACCTTCAATCATTGGGGAGAATCATATGCCAGTCTGTTCAGAGGCTAAGGACATTGGAACATGTTGAACCGATTCCAGATAAAAATGTCGAACCCTCCTTCCCAAAAGAAGTTTGATCCTTTCTCAAAAGTGGCGCATATTGATTCAGGTGCCCCGGGCACGACAAAGAGAAATGTTGGAATCTGAAGAATGCAATTCCAAAAGCTTATTGGATGCCCAGGCGACATCGTCGTGCAAATCCAGACTGCAACAAACACTGGCCAAGAATCATCTCCTGTGCACAATGAGAAGCATATGGTGGAGTAAAAATGATTGATTGTGAGAATGAAGCGCAGAAGAGAACCCAGAAGCAGTTTTGCTCAGAACAACGTGATGAAGTCTGTGAAATTCCAGCAATCTGGTGTGAAATTCAGTAGCTAAGACATGTAACTTGGTAATTTTGGAGGACGGCTCCATCTCTTGGAGTTTTGGTTGGTTTATTTTGTTTGTCATTTTTCCGTTGTCCGGGGTTATTTCAGGTTGTAATTCGGATATTGTCCTAGTGACTCAAACCCTTCTAAGTCCTTTCTTTGTCTTGTTTGTCTCCGTCTGTAATAGCTTGTGTAGTGGCATAGTTTAGGGTTAGGTTCAATGGGTTGTAACTCTATGTCTAGTTGCCTTTTTCGCTTGTTCTATAACCGCCTTTCACCGCAGTCTTACATGGCAATTTGCTCTGTCTCCTTCGCTCATAGTAATCTAGTCATGTTTGATTGGTTCCTTTCTCCTTATGCATACATTCTTTTCAATGCGTGGCTCTGCGCATCGACACTGACATCAGTCGACATTCAATCTCAGGCCTGGTTATTAAAAGTCGTTTTAGTGAAATTAGTGTACACATAAATACAATGGAAGATGTCAAGGACAGTAATGGAATGAGTTTGTTTGAAAGTCGTCGTTCCGACCCAAATTGTGTGAAACGTTCGAGGATAGAACATAATCAGAAATAGCATGTTGAAATGCACATCATCCAAAGCACTCGGTTGTGATGACGAAAGCAAGTTTTCCCCGAATCGTTGCAGGGGCCGCTCGTGGTGAAGCGAGAAGAATTGTCCAAATGTGTTCTGGTTAATTGGACAAATCAGAAGGCAAATTGTGGATAATGGTTTGAGTATATTTTCGATCGGTGCAATAAAAAAAGGGGTTACCTATGTTTTCCTCAGTTTGTTTAATTGCGCAGGTTTAGCTTGGCATGTTTTGAGATTGAAATGACGAAGGCATGTTATTGTTCTGCTACTTCAAAACACTGTTATCCCTTGTGTTACCCTTTGAGTCGTCGTTATTTACTCTTGCGATAAACCCCCTCTATTCCGGAGGATCGCAATTCAATAAATAAACTTGTTCTGTCAAGGTCCCGAGCGGGGTAAAAGAAAATGGGGAGAAACCAAGAGAAAACAGTGAAAAAGGAATAGAGAAAAGGAAGAGCAACAAAAAATGAAGAGAAAGGAAGAGGAAAAGGGATAAAGAAAGAAAAGAAAAAAAAAAAGAAGAAAAGATAATAGGGAATAAAACAGGAAAAAAAAAGAGAGAGAAAAGCAAAGAAAGAAAAGAAAAGAAAAGGAAAGAAAAGAAATGAAAGGAAAGGAAAGAAAAGTGGAAGGAAGGAAAATCGCAACAATGAACTAGTTTATAGCCTGAACTACGTTGGACTGATCCCGAAAGGGGGGGGGTACAGTAGGCAGTCTCTCTCTGAGGTTCAGTCACATACCTGAAATAAAAATCCAAAAGTCCCAAGGAAGAAACTGGGGCAGAAGATTGTTGGTTGCTGTGAAAAATCCGTGATTCCGAAAGTTGTAGAGATTTTTGAACCATGTTTGATTGTTTGAGGACCTTTGATACCCTTTCTTCTAACCTATCCCAAACCCACATTAACGTCCAAAGAAAAGACCTTTTCCGATCAGCTCTTCAAAAGTGCCAAGACGAGCAATTGCAGAATATTCATGTCAGGGCAACACTGGTACAAGCAAAAAAATAAGGAAAATTGAGAGAGTACTTATTGTGAAACTCTCACGGGCACCAATGAAGGCAAAAGTGAGTTGAGAGAGAATTAAAAATGATAGAGTCCTTATTGGTGAAAAACCTCAACGGGCACCTTTGAGCGATCTGTAAAGTTTGAGAGAAAGAACGAAATGAGAGAGCTTGATGGTAAAAACCTTCGGGCACTAAACAATCGAGTAAGGATTGTTGAATCAAGATTTGGAAGAGCGTCGAGCATTGAAGCCAGTTTCAATGGTGAAAAAGGTACAACAATGAGCTGAACACATTCAGCATTTTGCACTTGACAAATATCTAAGGTGCATGTCAAGGTCATTAGATGCCGGTACCTCACATCCGATAGGTCTACTTGTTAGTTTTCTATTAGGAATCATCTATTTCCGTTGTCATCCACTCTGTCCCTTTGTCTGTTATATTCCTCCTTCCTGAGTCTATTGGTTCAAACAAGTGAGAAAATGAACTCAAAATTTTCCACCGCAGCTCTTTCCAATTGCACAAAAACGGGATCTGGTTAACCAATTAAAGCGCTCAATATAAAGTTAGGAAAGACAGCAAGCACAGACTGAGTTTGCAACAATCAACATGTTTGTGATCTTGTGAAAATGCAAAGACTGGTATATGTAATTCAGCAACAATGAGGTTAGGTTAAAAGATAAAGTATTCCTTGTGATAACACTTGATAAATAGGGTATAAACCTAGTGACGAGCAAGACCTTCAAAGCAGAAGTCAAATGTTATCTGGCAAATAGGAGCTATAAACCTCAAGGACTCGTATCCCAGTGGTTTAAGTCAAGAAGAACACAACAGTACACTTTGAGTGGGTTGCAAATTGACGTCTTCTGGGATGCGTAGAAATACAGGTGTTGTCACACATTCATGAATCAAGCAAAACATAGATGGAGGGTGTTTTAACGGAATCAATAGATATTTTCTGTGCTTAAGGTAACAAAAGAAAGTGTATAGTCAAGCAAGCGTCTTCGCAGTGGAATCATTTATCATGGCGAGTAAGGAATAAAAGATCTTGAGCCATAGCCAGTGATTTAAATCAGGAAAGAACAACATTGCACATGATTTGGTAACAATCAATCATGCTTGGGATCATTGAAACACAAAGGTTTGGTAATTTCTGATACGAGCGTGCAACAAGATATAAGGGTATTGCGCCTGAACGAGAAAGAGGTGTTTTTCGGGTCAAGGCTTACAAAGGAAGGGTTAGTCAAGGAAGAAGTAAGGTCGTCGAATGGAAACCAAAAATGAAGAGTCAATCAAGACCTCAAGGCCCGAAGCCGGGTTAAGTCAACGAAAGAACAGGCGTATACACAAGTGGGGTAAATGGGCGTGCTTTGGATTCCAATTGTGAAAACACAAGGTTTGGTAAACTGTCGGTACGAGCGGTGCAAACAGAAAGGGTGGTGGGTCTGAAATGGAGAAGAGGTATTTTCAATGGTAAAATACAGAAGAAAGGGTTAGATCACGAAACAGGCAAGGTCTCAAATGGAATCACGTATCATGGGGAAAAGGAGCTATCACCCTCAAAAGTTCAAGGCCACAAACCCAACCACCAAATTTTTAAACTGACAAGATGTTTTTCCTTTGATTGAAAGGGCAGAAAATTTTTCGTTGGTTTCTGAGAACTCCTCCTTAAGGCAAAAAGCAAGGACCAAAACAGGGTATGACTGAAACTCTCAGAGACCCTCCTGGAAAAATGGGAACTTAGTTTAAATTTCAAAAACAATCCAATGAGTAGCAATGAATTTAGCATAAATAGGAGTATAAGTTTGGTTTCAATTTGCAAACGTTTAAGATAGGATTCAATTGGAGTTTCAAGCACCCTATCTGGATAATGGACTAGCTTTTAGAAGTTTGTTAGATAAATCAAGAATATAGTGGGATCGTACCTTCAGTAGATATATACTCAGGTTATAAACTATCTTATTTAACTAGAATTTGTTCAGGACTCACTAAAAATAGGAGAGTAGTGTAGACAACAAATGTAAGTAGGGTAATACCTCTAGAGAATAATAACTTAGTTCATAATTATTAAAGTTGTCAGGACCTCCCTGGACTAATAGGACTTAAGCTTTCAAATTCTTATAATTTTTGTAGAATAATTCAGTTTAACACTTACCTATACCCAAGCTACCAAACTGGGCAAATAAAAATTTCTTTGTTTTTGTTTATTTTGTTGCATGTCCAGAGCCACCTGGAGAACAAGGGAATACCTTTTCAGCATCACAAGAAGGAGCCCACCTGGAAACAAGGGAAGTGCAATCAATTTTATCTTTTTGATTTTTTATATTTGATAACATACTGTACGCCAAATCACCAAACTGGGGCAAGAAAATTTTCTTTGATTTGTTTTGCAGCAATCAGGAGCCACCTGAGAACAATGGGAATACTCTTAGCTTCAGCATCAGGAGCCCACCTGGAGAACAAGGAATACTTTCAAGAATCAGCAAATCAGGAACCCGCCTGGAGAACAATGGGAATACTTTTCAAGTTCAGCATCAGGAGCCTACTGGAGAACAAGGAAGTACAATCAGTTTTAGCTTTAAATTTTTATAACATACTGTACCTCAGCCACCCAAACTGGGCAGAAAATTTTCTTTGTTTGTTTGCAGCAGTCAGGAGCCCACCTGGAGAAACAAGGGAATACTCTTCAAGCTTTAGCAATCAGGAGCCCACCTGGAGAACAAGGGAATAATTTTCAAGTTCAGCATCAGGAACCCACCTGGGAACAAGGAAGTGCAATTCAATTTTAGCTTTTAATTTTTAATATTTGATAACATACTGTACCCAGTTACCAAACTGGGGCAGAAATTTTCTTTGTTGTTTACTTTGTTGCAGTCAGGAGCCCACCTGGAGAACAAGGAATACTTTTCAAGTTCAAGTAGTCAGGAGCCACCTGGAGAAACAAGGGAAGTACAATTCCAATTTTAGCTTTTAAGTATCTGATAACATGCTGCACCCAGTCACCAAAACTGGGGCAGAAATTTTCTTTGTTTGTTTTGTTGCAGTTCAGGAGCCCACCCTGAGAACAAGGGAATGCTTTTCAAGTTCAGCAATCAGGAGCCCAACCTGGAGAACAAGGGAACACATTGCAAGCTTCAGCAATCAGGAGCCCGCCTGAGAACAGAGGCACACATTTCAAGTTTTCAGCAATCAGGGGCCCGCCTGGAGAACCAGAGTACTAACAATTCAAGTTTCAGCTTTCCAAATTCCTTGTTAATATCTGGTAATATGACGCCCAGTCACCAACGTGGGCAAGAGATTTTCTTTGTTTTGTCCATTTTTGTTGAAGTCAGGAGCCCGCCTGGAGAACAGGGAATACATCAAGTTTAGCAGTCAGAGCCCGCCTGGAGAACAGAAGGCACACATTTCAAGTTTCAGCAGTCAGGAGCCCGCCTGGAGAACAGAGGCATACATTTTCAAGTTTCAGCAATCAGGAGCCCGCCTGAAGAACAGAGGAATACCGTTCAATACAGTAATCAGGAGCCCACCTGGAGAGCATGGGAATACATTTCAACTTTAGCGGTCAGGAGCCCGCCTGGAGAACAAGGAATACATTCAAGTTCAGCGGTCAGACATCACCTGGAAAAAGGGCAAACATCTCAGATCACAATTCAAGGCAGCAACAAAGGAACATCACCGGAAGAATACAAGTCACAAGCATGGTGTGGTGTACGGGTTTGGTCCGAAAAGTTGAGGAAGAATGAACTAGCACCTGCGACTGGAAAGCGTCAAGGTTCAAATCTAAAGTCTGCATGAAGAACCATTCAAGACTCAAGATCAAGCTTCAGAAGACTTATAGATAGGAATCTTGTAACTCGTATTTGACAGGCTTAGCTAGTTCTTTTCATGTTTTGATTTTTGATGTAATAACAAGGACTGCGGAACGGAAACCTCGGCGGAACGGCACCTCGACTGGCTCCTCTACCTCGCATACTCCATCATCTCACTCACCTCTGAACTACACTGACCTGATTCCTTATAGCCAAGGATATGTAGGCAACCTCGGAAGCAAAGGTTCGGTCAAATCTTTTCAAAAATGCTTCCCACGGAGTATTCAAACGGGCAAAAATCGCTCGTATCCGCTCACTTGTCTTTGCACGAAAACTCTTCGTGTTTCCGAGCAAAGAGGGGCAGTGTGAGCACGTGATTTTGCCCTACATGAAAATAACTCCTAAAAATAGACCAAAATAATTTTATTGCTTTTTAGGTGTTTTTCTTATTTAGTTGCATTTCATATATTTTATATTTTAAAATCATAGAAAAACCATAAAAAGTGTCACATTTTAATTTCATGCCACCTTAGGTTCAATTTGCATTTAGGAATTAATTACATTGAGTTAATTGTGTTATTAATCAAAAAATCAAAAAAAAAATGATGATGATCATTTTTACATAGTTAGATAATTAGCTTGATTTTACAATTTGAATTGATTTAGGATTTTAGTTTAGGTTTTAATTAATTAAAGAAAGAAAAAAGAACAACAAAAAGAAAGGAAGTTGGAAAAGGCTAATTCTGAATTGAATTGGGCCAAACATTTTTAGAAGCCCAAATTTCCCTCAACTTAGCCAAACCGGGTCGACCCGACCCGGACCAACACCCAAATCTTTGTTATTTTAATACCTAAACCTAGACCCCTAAGGGAGACAAAAAGAACGGCCAAAAATCTGAAAGAGCGCCGCAACAGTGCAAGGAGAGCCCCTCCCCCCCCCTGAATCTCCTTCTTCTTCGAACCCACCCCCACACCAGTCGACACACCCATCAGCTCTCTTTTGGCTAGAACAGAAACACACAAAACCCTCCCCATTGATCCCTTCGCCAAACAACAAAACCAAAATCCCAACCCCATGCTAGCAACAGCAACACATACTAAGAAGAAGCTGAAAAGAAAAATAGATTGGGAAAATTGGACAGAAGAATCCGAGTAGAGAGGGTTGGATAATTTCGAGATTTTTGGGTTTTGATTTCCATCTTCCTTCCTCTGATTTTAGTTTTGAAACTTGAGTCCGATTGAAGTGGCGAGTTGTCGTTGAGTTCAGACGGTCTGGTTCGATTGTTGCTGTCCTGTTCTGTTCTGTTGCACGTTCAAATTTCGACGCCGGTCTGCCTGTATGCATCTCTGAACCTACTAAATTGAAATTGTTCGCATTCAGGTTCATCCCCGTGCTTTTTCTCTTATTGTATTACTGTATTGTTCATAACAGAATTTGAAATGCTATTTTTCTTGAGTTCTTGCTGATTGTTCTGATTTGTTCGATCGAGCTTGCCGTTAAGTGAATTTTGATTAGTGACCTGTTTTCTCGTGACTTTCACAAACACCCCGGTTCGTTCCCGTTGGTTTGAGGTTACTGAATTCGTTCTTGATAATCTGTGTGTGTTGTTGATTCAGTGTGGTCATGACAAGTTAAGTCGCCGGCCAGTTTTAGTAAGAAGTGCAATCACCTAGCTTAGTCTACTTCGGACTTGATTCTTCTCTGAAAATGCTAAGCTAATGATCGTGTCTAGGGATAATGTCTACATGTCTTGCTCGCTCCTTTGCTATGGTTGAAATTGATATTTAACAGAGTTATCATAGTTTGTATTCAGTTTTTTTGGATAATTTCGAGCTCAATCCACGCCCGTCGATGCTCAGATTCATGAATTGTGGTTGTTGGATCTTCAGGTGTGCTTGATGCCCTGTTTGCTTGGTTACCTTGTTTTCGATAGTAATTGATGCTAAACTTGTTCATTTGAAGTGTAAGCAAATTCTATTTCCCGTGTCCCTCACCAAAAGTAAGAGAAAATAAGGTGTAGTTAACTCATGGGTCAGTTAGCAAGTATCAAGCTTTTTTGCTTTGTCGTTTTGTTTCATTTTATTTTGGTAGATTGAACAAAATTGGTTAAGGCTCACTCATGGAATGCTACAAGGTTAACAAGATTAGAACACTGTTTTATCTGGAACTTCAATAGGTTTACTACGAGGCCTTAATTCATCTTTCCTATAGTACAGTAGTTTAAGTTTGAATCTGTGGTGAGTTCGTTTCATTTCAAGATTTTTTTTTCTTTCTCAATGAGTTTTGGATGCTATAGTGGTGTGGGGATTTGTTATTTTGTTTGATTTGGCTATATTATGGATGATGGATATCGGATAGTGAGAGATGAAATCGAACGTGAAATGAGTATTTTACTTTTGTTTTATCTTTAATTTCTTTATTGACTCGTTAGGAGCCTACTTAGGCCGCTAAGAACCATGAACCCCGTAGTTTGCTTTAGTTGAGTACAATCCTTTAACCTTAGAATTCGAGGCGTGCCATTTAGCGGAATTTCCATGGCCCTCGCAAAGTGCAAACGCGTAGTTGCATTAGGCGCGTATTTTAATAATATTACTTTCCTAAAATTCGGGTGCACATTTAGGTGACCCAAATCCAAATCTCAACGAAGTCGAAATGTGTTAACAATCACGGGTGCACTGGTGCGACGTGGTTCGAGACGCATTTTCACGACGTTGCAATTCTTATTAAAAATAAAAATAAAAGCGGTTTACTAATAAAAGCACATAAGCTAGAACATGTTTTGAAATCAGATATAATCAAATACAACAGTTGAGCGACCGTGCTAGAACCACGGAACCTGGGAATGCCTAACACCTTCTCCCGGGTTAACAGAATTCCTTACTCGGATTTTTGGTTCGCGGATGTTAACAGAGTCATAATTTCCTCGGATCGGGATTCAACTGGTGACTTGGGACACCATTACTCTCCCAAGTGGCGACTCTGAATATTAATAATAAATCCCGTTCCGGTTGTCCTTTAATTGGAAAAACTCCCTTTATTATACCCTCCCCGGGGGTGTAGTAAAAAAGGAGGTGTGACACTATACTTTAAGCCATCTATCAAGTAGACATTCTCAATAGAGTGAGAATCAGTCTTACCTACCTTTCCAACCCCAATGATCTCACCTTTCTTCCCATTTCCAAAGGAGACATTACCTCCTTTAAGGTTCTCAAGTGAAAGGAACTGGTTCTTGTTCCTGTCATATGCTTTGAACAGCCACTATCCATGTACCATATTTGGCTGCTCCCCTTCACTTGGACCCACAAAATAAAGTCAGGGGTTAGTCTTAGGAACCTAAACTAGTTTGGGTCCCTTTCTATAGGCAAAAGAGTGAATCAGATTCTTTTTAGCTCAACTTGGCAGCCTATTTTTCCCTTGAACAAATTCTTTATTCTTTTGACTAGCCTTTTCTTTTGCAATACATTCACTTTTATAGTGAGCAGTTTTACCGCAGTGTGTGCAAATTTTGTTCTCAAGAAGTGTAAGGTACTTGCTTTTGAGATCCCACTTAGGTGCAGGGGTCCCATAGCCAAGTCCTCTCTTATTGCTACTATGGTGTTCATGTAGCCATGAAAGTGCATCGGAGGACCTATTCCATTTACAAGTTCTGTCTAGCTCGTGCTTAACCTTGCTTAGATCCTCCTTAAGGACTCTTATCTGCTCATCTTTCTTATACAACTCGTCTTTCATTTTTCCTAGGTTTTCTTCTAATGTGAGTTATGTGTGATCAGCTTTCTTTTTACCTGTTCCTAATTTCAGTTTTAGATTTTAAGATTTAAGCTCTAGGACTGTGGTGTCAAGTTCATGAACCTGGTTCTTCAACTCAGCATTTTTACTATCACTTTCACTAGCCCTAAGTTCCAGGTTTTTGCACTTAGCTTTCAGAATCACACATTCCTTAGACAACTGTTCCTTTTCATTGTTTATAACCTCAAATTCATCAATGAAATCTAGAAGTAATTCAGATAGACTTTCTTTAGACAAAAACTTAATCTTGTCTTTGAGATGAATTATACTTACCTCAGACTCCTCATCGGATTCTCTGATGTCCATAAGTGCTTGTTCATTTTCAGCTTCATCTTCTGAGTCCTCATCTGATGTTTCTCCCCAGGTAGCAACCATAGCCTTTGTTGATCCTTTGTTCTTCTTGGGTTGAACATGTTCCTTCTTCCTATTCCTTCGTTCAGCTCTTTACTTTTTCCATTCAATTTCCCATTGAGGGCAATTTTTGATGTGGTGATCAGTCTTCCCACACTTGTAGCACCCCTTATTGGTTTGTTTTTCAGGAACCCTTGGTTTGTTGTAGCTTCCACTTCTTGAAGGACCATTTTCTCTCATTAGGTACTTCTTAAAATCCTTTGTGATCATGGTCATTTCATCCTCATCTAGATCAGCACCTTCAGTGATTCTGAATGCCATGCTCCTTTCCTTTTTAGGTGCATCCATCTTCATGGTTTGCCTTCTAAGTTCATAGGCAGTGAGATTTCCAATTAGCTCATCCAACTTAAGAGTGGCAATGTTCTTTGATTCCTGAATAGCTGTGATTTTGCTTTCCCAAGAGATTGGCAGTACCCTTGTCAAAATCTTTTCAACTTTATCTTCTTCAAGATTAACCCTTCCAAGATATTTAAGTTCATTTGTCAGTGTAGTGAACCTAGTATACATCTCTTGAATTGTTTCTCCTTCTTTCATAGTAAAATTCTCATATTCAGAATACAGCAGTGTTCCTCTTGATCTCTTTACTTGAGGAGTTCCTTCATGAGCCACTTGTAAAGTGTCCCATATTTCCTTTGCAGTAGTACAACTTTGAATTCTACTGTACTCGTCTGGACCAAGTCCACACACAAGCCATTTCTTGGCCTTAGCATTCTTTTCCCATTTCTTCAAATCTTCAGCAGTACAGTCAGCTCTTGTCTTTGGCACATCCACTCCTTCAGCATTTTTCTTTGTAGTAGCCAAGGGACCATCAGTGACTATGTCCCAGAGTTCCTAGTCTTCTCCTATGATGTGGTCTCCCATCCTGTTCTTCCACCAAGAATAGTACTGACCATTGAAAAGTGGAGGCCTAACAGTGGATTGCCCTTCCCAGTTCCCAGGTGGTGCACTCATGTTGATCTTTTCCTAAGGTGTTAGCCTCTTCAAGGATAACCTGCTCTGATACCAATTGATGTTCTAAACATCAATAGCACATAAGAGAGGGGGTGATTTGTGTAGTACTCAATTTTTCGCTTAAACTGCTTCTGGAAGGACCTGGTTCTTCTAGGTGTACTTATTACTACTGTTTGCAGAATTAAAAGTACATAAAATAAAGAACACAGAGATTTTACGTGGAAAACACCTGGCTCAAAAGGTGAAAAAACCACGACCTACTACTCAGTAGGATTTTCCCAAACTTCCACTAAAATCACTGAGCCAAAACTGCATTTACAAAACTCTTTGTAAACCTAAGGATTAACTCTAATCCCGTTGTGGCAACCAGCCTCTAACTGCTGCGACAACTTCAAGTTAACTCTAACTTGAATACTCAAAGTACCTAATACAATTGCTTCTGTGAAAGCTGAAAAGGTACAACTTTAAAACACCTACTACAATTGAACTAGAATAAAAGAAAGACACATAAAACTCTTTATGGAGCTGGTTCTTCAATATGGTTCATGTAGCTTCTGGTTTGCACACTTGAATCACACACGAACTGCTTGCAAAAAGCCTAGCTATTTTGCTCCCAATTCACGTTTAACTTATGCGTTTTTGTGCAACACTTTAATGTGAGAACATCCTGCAATTTATAGAGTTAGTAGATGAAGAAATAACTAGAGTTCTGATGCAACTCTTCCTTGGTGGAAGAGTTCTAGTTGATTTCAACTTCTAACTCCTTCCCTATCTTGAATTGTGTTCTCTTTGATTAAGGACTCCTTCTCCTTATCAATTATGCAACCTTTTTCGATCAGGAGATATTAATACACCAAGTTAAGTTTATGTCCTTCACGAGCAACCCACATGCTTGGATCTGCCCGTTTTTTTGAACCTGAGGGATAGACCACTGGATGGACCTGGTTCATGTCTGAGTTCCTTTGTCAGTCTTCAAAACTAACCTTTACTTGGGCCAACACTTAGCAATTTTAACAAGTATGCATATAGGACTTTAAGCAATTCATTTCGAGCTTTACTATCTCATCACCTTCTAAAATCAGTAGATATCATGCCTATAAAATTCCGTCTAAACACTTAGGCAAGCCTTACGATAATGATTGTAAAACTAAATCCGCTTTGTTAATTGCTAGGCAAGCCTGATTCGGACTTCTTATCTGAGTTATGTAATAAACTAAGCTTCCTCAACAATTAACTTCCCTCGTCTTTGGTATTTTTAATCAGACCTAAACAGTACGTGCAAGTCATGCTAATTATATGCTTTCTTTGTTTAAGGAGGTATATATGAGCCTTTGTTTGTTTCTATGTGTTTCCCTAAAATATGCAATATGTGTTTTTTTTGTATGTCGCCTTAGAATTTTTACCTTTGAAACTCCAGATAAGCCTAATATCCTTCCCTTTTTAGGATTAGTAGTCCTAAGTGCCTCCGGGATTGATAGGAGTGGGACGGGTAATATCATGCAATAAGCAATCGATACCAATCCGCTCTTTAAATACCTTAACGGGGTGGGATGGGTAGATATGGATATGATGACCACGCGATAATGTCACGTGTAGCCCCTCATTGAGGAGTGATTACCGGACATTGTGTGGGATGATCCATATTATTAATAAACCTAGGAACCCCCCCCCCCTCCCTTTATTCTTCATTTCTTTTCTTTAGCATTTTAACTCTTTATTTAAAAATTAGCCTTTCTAATGGTCCTTTCAAACCTTTATGTTTTGAAATCCCCTCTTATTTGAGCCTTATCTGCCTATATGCTAATTGCACCTCAATTCACAATAATTGTCTGCCCGGGAACCACACTAGTGGATTCTGAGGGGTGCCTAACACCTTCCCCTTAGAATAATTTCAAGCCCTTACCCTATCTCTGGTTATTCAAATCAAACTCTTTTGATGTCCTAATGTACCCTAATCATTAGGTGGCGACTCTTCAATTGCAAACCCAGTTCCCAAAAGGAATGAGTTGTCCCTCCAAATGTCATAAACCCGATTTCGCGAGAAAAAGGGGGCGCGACAGAGAGGTTCGGGCGTAAACCTTCCACTAGTGAGTTGGCTTATTCGGCTTTGTCTGCTCTATTTCTTTCTTCGTCCTCCTTCCTTATTTTATCTTTATTTGAACCAATTTCTTGTTGACAGGTCAGAGAGGAGTAAGAAGGGCAAGGGCTCCTCCCCTCGCATTTCATCAACCGGCTCCATCTGCCCGGCCTGCACCAAGAGTAACTGTGGGCGGGGGTGTACAGGGTTTGGTTGCTCGGCAAACCGCTTCTGTGGCCGAGATTGTTCGTTCGAAGGTTGCTTCTTGGTTGGAGACTCCAGTCCCCACAGTTCGTTCAACGGGTGAACCTTCTCGCGTTGATGGTAGAGAGGCCTCGTCGAAGAGGCGGAGGATAGTGTCAGAAGGGGCTTCTTTAGCTGTGATGCCCTCGAGTGGTGACCTTATATTGACGGTGCCCGAAGCTGGCGGTGATGCTAGCCTGGATGAGGAGGCGATACCCGTTGCCAGCATTCAAGAGGCTACTGTGGCGGAGGGACAGGGTTCCGAGGTTGCCGCTACAGTTCCGAGCGGCCCATCGTCATCTCGACTGGGTCACACTCCATCTTCGGACGTTGAGAGACTGAAGGGCGTCATTATGGATGACTATGAATCTAATTCTGACATTGATTCCGAGGACATGAGGATGTTCGAGGAGGGATTTACTAGGGTCAATTTAAGGTCAGAGGGCCCTTCTCGCATACTCGAAATCCCATCGGATTTTAACCTGTTGGAGGACACGATGGAGTTGGTGCCTTAGTTCGACCTTCTGGGTTTCGCCGCTGAAAGTGAGTCTCTTCGGGAGCTCAGTGATTCCGCTTTTTCACATGGCGTGGCCGAGATGGCCTTGAGAGTGACTTTTCTTTTGCCATTTTTCTTTGTTTTGTGCTATTTTGCCTTTGTTGATTCCTATCCTCTTTTTTTTTTAGACTTACACGTTGGAGATCGAGAGTGCTCGTAGGGCCGAGACAAGGACCGAAGTTTTTTTCAGAATGGCTGCGAAGTATCGCCAGTATTGCAACAAATGCCGTGAGATGCACGCGCAACTCAGGGCGGACGGTAATGCTCAATCCGTTAGGGAGGAGTTGAATAAAAATGACGAGGAACTGATGCGGTCTATCCGCAGATACAGCGAGCTCGAGGAGTTGCTTCATGCCAAGAACGAGGAGCTTGAAGTGGACAAAGGGGTTGCAGTGGAGTGAAGACCTTCAGGCAAAGGTGCTGTCTTTGCGAGCCGAGCTTGAACAAAATGCCACTAGAGTCGCCAACCTAAGCGTAGAATGGACGGAGAAAGTGGCTGAGCTAGAAAAGAAAGTGGCTGAGTTGGAGAAAGCTAAGAGGGCTCGAGTGTCGACTTTGGCGAGGGCGGCGGCGCTAGAAGACACTATTTGCGTCCTCAGGTCCGAGTAGGAGTTTGAGAGGGCGACGGCTACATTGAAGGAGGCACGAATCGAGGAGCGGATTGGTGAACTTGATCGGGAGGCTTCGACCCAGGGAGATCGAGTTGCTGCTCTAGAGGCCGAGAAGGCACAGCTGTTGGCTCAGGCTCCCCCTCAAGAATCTGCCTCTGCTATTGTTCCCCGCAGTCTGTATGAGCTATCGGTCCATGCTGAGGCCCAACAAGATATATGCAAGAGTTTGTGGGAGGCGGGGAGCGTTCCTGAGGCCGCTTTTGAATATGCTCGGGCAAAGGCATGCGAGGATCTTCTTGCCCGTGGTTATGACCCTGCGACACCGGAGGTCGGTGAGGGTGCTGAGATTGGAGATGGGCTTCGTTATGATGACGACGATGCTGGGGAGAACGGTAGTGGGGGCGATGCCGAGTGAAAAGATTTTCTCAGTTCTTGTACTTAGTTTTTTTGTTCTTTATTGTTTGCTTTCATCTCTTTCTTGGGGGCTTGCTTTTGGCCCTTTGTAAAGCGCAGTTGTTGCGCATGTGCTTCTTTTGAATAAAATAATTGTTTTACCTTTGCTCACATATCTTTTGACTTCCATTCTCTTTTTTTTTTTTGAAAAAGATCTTCGGATTTCTCCGCAATGAGTCCCTGATTTTTAATTGGGAATTCGAGAGCGATTCTATTTCACTTGATTCGAGCGAGGTCGACATTTGACTTGTCAACTTGGGTGAAGTCAGTTTTGGCTTGTAATTCGAGCGAGGTCGAAGTCTAACTTGCTAACTTGGGCAAAGTCAGTTTTGACTTGTAAACTCGAGTATTACTTCCGCTTGGTGATGGCCAGGGGCTGTAGGGGCGTCAATTCGAGCGAAGTCGAATTATGACCTGAGGTCGAATTGTGACAGGTTGTGAATTCGAACGAGATCAAATTTCACTTTCACTTGGCTATGGCCGATGGCCGTAAGGGTGTAAATTCGAGCGAGGTCAAAATCATAACCCGTTGTGAGTTCGAGGGAGGTCGAACTTTCTTTTCGCTTGGCGACGGCCGATGGCCGTAAGGGTGTAAATTCGAGCGAGGTCAAAATCATAACCCATTGTGAGTTTGAGTGAAGTCAAACTTTTTTTTCGCTTGGCGACGGCCAATGGCCGTAAGGGTGTGAATTCGAGCGAGGTCGAATTGCGACCCATTGTGAGTTTGAGTGAGGTCGAACTTTCTTTTCACTTGGCGACGACCGATGGCCGTAAGGGTGTAAATTCGAGCGAGGTCGAAATCATAACCTGTTGTGAGTCCGAGTGAGGTCAAAATTTCTTTCACTTGGCGATGTGCGGGTTTGGAGAGATGGTGAGATTTGTCCATTGTATTACTTTTATTGGAGAACATTACTCATTGCCGCATTATTTACGCGTGCGTCGGGGTGAGTCTCGGTTTGTTTAATTTTGCTTTCGTTGGAGAGTACTGTGCGTCGGGGAGAGTCCTAGTTTGTTTAAATTTGCTTTCTTTGGAGAGTACTGTGCGTCGGGGTGAGTCCAGGTTTGTTTAATTTTGCTTTCGTTGGAGAGTATTGTGCATCGGGGTGAGTCCCAGTTTATCTGGTCCCTTAGTTGCCTGGCCTGGAGAGGCCATTAACGAGGCAGACGATGAACTTATTGCTTGGGTCACTGGGCACCCTGGGACTTCATTAATTTAAACGACGTTCGAACGTGACTCGTAATATTTAGTCGGTCGAATTGGCATGATATTTAGTCGCCTGTTCGGGCGAGCCTTTCGAGTTCATGTTCTGCCTGTGTTGAAGAGATTATGTGCCCCATGGGCTTACTTCTCAGTTCCAGGTTATAGAGATTGTTTCTTAACAATGTCGGCCTACTCTAAGCCGTTTCTGTTACTCGCAGTATGGTATGGCACGGAGGGTTTTGCTTATTGCGTTCAGTGGCGTTTGTTCCTTGTTCGCGCACCTATGGGAACGCTTGTGTTCCTATCCCATTCCAGAAAAGAAAATGACAATTTAAACCCAAACGAAATTGTCGGTTACCTTGACCTGGTAAGTCGGCGAGGGGGGAGGGGCGTTGTAGGGCGACCCGTTTCATCCCATACTCAAATGGTGATTTCAAATCTGGCAGCCCCGTGTGGCTTCGCGGTTAGTCGCGTCTAGGCTTCTTATGGGATGAACTTACCTTGCCCGTTGGGATCTCGAGCCCGAGTCCCGGTCCGGTCCCGTCCAAGATTTGAGCAAACAATAAGTGAAATGTGTTATACTCTATACATAAATTACACTGTGCGTACGGGTACAAAAATAAAGCAGGATAGGCTGGTTATTTCAAAGAATCATGCAGTAGGTCGTCGTCCCTTCCCAAGAGGTGGAAGTATGTCGTTAATACGGCAAATAGGGTTTCAGACGTGCTAAGTGCGTAGTGGCCATAATCCCACTTCGAGTACTCACGATGTGCGAAAACCATCGCTACAGGCGGGGCGTGGGTTTTGTATAGATATCAGATATAATTTCAATTTCATGTAGAGATTTGATCCTAATTGGTTTGATTATTTCCAAAATCTTGCCTAAAACTTTCCCCAGTTGGTATTTATACTGAGTGGGTGAGGCTACGACAACCGGGAGGTGAAACTCTGAGTGGTTTTAGATCTAGAGGGAACTAAGATTTTGGCTAGAAAATTCCCACAGACGGCGCCAAATTGTTTGATCAAAAAGTGTTAAGTTTTTTGTTAAACTAATTAATAAGAAAATAGAAGATAAATTCTAGCCAAGGATAATTAATTCTAGATCAAAACACATTGAACAAGAGAGTAAGATATAGTCAAGCTTATGAACCTCTAAGATTAAAAAGGGATATGGAACATAAATGACATGCTTACATTCTCGATGTACTGTTCCGTAATGTAAGAGCAAAGGAGGAAAAGAAGGGATGCCATTAACAGCTGCGGAATCAATCTTTATTGATTTGAGAAAGATGATTACAAAGATTTACATCCAAGATCTATACCTTGGCTTCATTTTCCTCAGAGACCTTTTTTGGTCCTTCTCTCTCTTTTTCCTGTTGCCCAGAGCCCCCCCCCCCCCCCTCTTGTTCTCTCGCCCCCTATATATGTTATAAGCATTTCCTTTTATACAACGGTCCTCAACCAGAACACCCTAATCTGTTGATTGTACTTAGGTCGTCCCCCTTAAGTGTCACGACATATACTTCGCCTTACAAATTTTCTGATAGTTCGACCTCGGCAGTGGCCGAGATACTCATCGTTATGATGCCTAATGGATATAACCACGGCTTAGTCGGCCCCTTGCCATCCTTTCAGCACTAATCTACGTATGGTCAGATTTTGACCCATACAGGTGGATAGATCCAGTGGGAAGCAGAGGGATATGAAAAATTAGCTATTAAAATGGGGTAAATTGTCCTCTGGTGTTTAGAATCTTTCAAATTGATATTAGAGCTTTCACTGTTTGATGCCTCTATCAAGAACCAAGACAACAACTCAAGTATTGTTTCTATGCTCAGAGGCGGATCCAGATTTAAATCCTATGGGTTCAATTTTAATATTTTTAACGTTGAACTCATTATATTTTTAAAGTTATGAGTTCATATCTATTATTTTTGTAATTTTAATAAATTTTTACATATAAATTTTACTCTGCGTCGAAAATTATGAGTTTAGTTGCACCCATAGATAGTACACTACATCCACCTCTGTCTATGCTCATCTTAAATGACCTTTCTAATTGCATGCTTTTGTTTTTGAAATTATCTACTCATTTTCCTTTGTGATAGTCTTCTAGTGACTAATTCGTTTAGAATATATTACAGACTCCTAGCTAGGTTGGAATGATTAAGAAAATATTCGTAGCAAAATACTTTGTCATATAATAGTTAACAAATCGATTAATAATAAAATACGATGAACATAAATCATGACTACACAACAAAAATAAAGATGACCTAGGTAGGGTGTCAACGGTTCGATGCGGCCGATTATATTATAAAATATTAATTCTTTGGTTATTCTATTATGTATAATCAAAATTAGACTTTTCGAAATCGTCCCAATCATGTCGGTTTCTCTTCGGTATCTGTATTGTTCGGTTAATTTTTGGTAGTTTTTAAATGTTATGTAAAAGTCACCAGTAAAAGTAGAATGCAATAACATATATTCTTTTATATATAGGACTTAGCAAAACTATCTAGAAATTTTTATTGTTTAAAGGATGATGAATTAAAAAAATAAAAGATTGCCAGAGTATAGATCCATCAAGTATTCTACAACAACATAAAAGAAACCAAGTAAAGACAAAGAAAATATAAATCACACGAGTGGAAAGATATTAACGAAGCTGAGACTCAAGAATAAAGTCTATAGAAGATTAAATTTTCAAAAAGATAAATCTAAATTACATGAAAGGAAACATATTCAATACATTGTAGTTTGTTACTCATAATCACTAGAATACTTTGTTTCTTGCTAATGAAGATGCTGGAAATAACTTAGTTTACGTAGAAGTAGCATAATGGGTTTTAGGAATTAATATTTTGAGTTAAATTACTTGTTGACTTGTAACTGCTTTTGTAGTTCCAAGGTCCAAAGAAAAATTCAATGCTTTATTATTTTTAAACTTACTATATAAATATATTTTTCACATGTAAAATTTATTCGATACGGTTCTGTATTATTTCGATTTATTTTTAAAAAATAAAAAACCTGCCCTAATTATCGATACAGTTACAGATTTAAATAAAAATCTACGATTTTTTAAAAAGAAATCTAAAAATTAGTTCGGTGTGAAACGATTCGGTCATTTTAATCTATTTTTAAATATTCATTGACACCCCTAGACCAAGGTAATGGAAGTAAATTACAACCGATAAACATGTGCCAGCGATAAGAATTATGGGTATTGTGAATTAGGAAAGAATGAGCGAGTTTAAACATTAAATCACGTGTAATTTACATAGTAGTAGTATTTTATATCTTAGTCCAAATTAACATTCATTTAGAGATAGAGTACATAACCCTCTCACCACGATTAAAGTATTCTATATAAATAATGTAGTAACTTTATAATGATAGGAATAAAGTCAAAGTTAACACCCAACTTTAATCAAAGGTCCCATTTGGCCATGAATTTTTCCAAAATAAATTTGGGATTTATTTTCAAAACTCATGTTTGGACATAAATTTTGCTCATATTTTGGCCAAATCTCAAATCCCAAATTTCAAATTCCAAAATCAGCTATTGAGCTGATTTTGGGTGAAAATCCTAAAACTTGGGAATTATACACATGTTTTTTTAAAATAAAGTTGGAAAAAAAGGTTTTGAAAACGTATGTCCAAATACATTTTCATCTTCAAACCAAACTTCACCCAAATTAAAATTTTTAAATAAATTTGGGATTTATGGTCAAACGCTAGCAAAAACTATTGCTGACATCCGTTCTGGATATGAAAGGTACATTAATGGACAATGAATGACAATTTTGTCGTTGCTCTCACCGTCCCACGTGAAGT
Organism: Nicotiana attenuata; assembly: GCF_001879085.1. Classification (NCBI taxonomy): domain Eukaryota; kingdom Viridiplantae; phylum Streptophyta; class Magnoliopsida; order Solanales; family Solanaceae; genus Nicotiana; species Nicotiana attenuata. The sequence continues at coordinate 66,931 of NW_017670482.1, forward strand.
ATTTGTTGATTGGAAAATGAAGTTACTATAATAATCATAATGGGAGGGATAATAATGGGAGAGATAAGATCCCTCTATCCTTTCATATTGGAATCCTTAACATGAAGTTTTTTTCTTATAAGGAATAATTTTTCTTTATAGATCACATGGCGCAATATAAGTTAATTAGATTCTCATTATAAATATAGAATATCGAGTGAGAAATAAAATAAATTTAATAATGTAATTGCAAACCGATAAACACTTTTTCAGAGGCATGGGCTTTCTGGGTCCCAGCCTCCCAGGCACGTCGGAGCAAAGACGGATTCAGGATTTTAATTGTATGTGTTCAATTTTTAAGGGTTTAACATTGAACTTATTATATTTTCAGAAGTTATAGGTTCATATATCGTTTTTGCAATTTTTATAAATTTTTACTCCGCGTCGAAAATTATGAGTTCAATTGAACCCGTTGGTAACAAACTATATCCGCCCCTGCGTCGGGGGAACAGGAAGCTAGTCTATTTCGGATTTTGTTGAAGATTCCTGATAGAATGTGTCTGATAAAACTGAAAATATTTTTGAAAAACATGTTTGCTATAAACAAAAGGTAAAATTTGAACTTAATTTTACAAATTAGATACTAGAAGTATTTTATAAAACAGTTGTGTCAAATATTTAATAAAATTCTTGTATTTACTACAGTATATATTAGGAGTCGATTGCCAAATAATCATACTTAAAAGGGTACACTTCAATAATTATGATAATACTTACCTGCATTAGGTGTTTATACCTAACTAGATAATTAACTTTCAGAATAAACAAATCAATGTGAAAATATATATCACTTAACCATAATTAAGTGTTTAAAAGTATTTGAGCAACATATAAGTCTCATATTTTATTGGTCTGGGGTAAACACCTATTGCGGACAAGTTTTTATGACATTCACTGTGACCTACTTAATAATTATTTGTTAATACGTTTCAATACATTGAATAAGTTGTTTGACCAGAAAGTGTTAAACCTTTTTGTTAAACTAATTAAATAAATTATAATGGATAAATTCTAGTTAAATATAATAAATCCTAGACCCAAGATTGATGGACAACAATAATCTAAAAACCGCATTCAAAGTTATTAAATACCAAAAGAGTGTTTAATGATATTGTTATGAATGAATGAGGGAATAAGGACAAGCAATAAATATGATAAATGGCAATAAATGTAAATAATGAAAATGTTTCACCCAAGCGTTCAATGAGGTGGATAATTCCCCCTTTGACAGCGATGTAATGTAACCAAACGTGGAAATATAGGAAATTTTATCGGATCTGATGTGAGAGTGTGGGACAAACAATAAATCGAATCTTATGTAATGATAATGCTTGTAGTTACTTTAGAGTCAACTTTTCTAGAGAGAGCTTATCAAATAGAATATTACCTACCCCTCCCCCTCTCTCTCTCTCTTCCTACTTACATGGGACATATCCCTTACCTACTGAAAGTACAAGTGCAGAGAATATTCTGCAGAATGTTCCTTTAAAATATCTTATTGTTAAACTAGTCGTTTTGGCCGATCTGAATGCTCGACCTCGATCTTAGCTACTCGTCTCGCCAACGTTACTTCTTAAGCATGACCTCGGCCTAATTGATTCTTGATTGCCCTCTTTCAGGCGAGGTCCCCTTGATCAGATTTTGACCTGTACATAAGTGTTACCTTAATCTTAAAAATTTAAAATTAAAATTAATTTTATTAGCCTTCAATAAATTCCTCCATACTTCAATCCAATTAATCGATGATCAAGAGGCTACTCTGCTTTGTTTGGACTAATAGCTATCTATCGAAGAAAGGGAAGAGCACATAGCAATCTGCTTCAGTTGACCAGGTCAATCGAATAGACTGAGCAAGGTATAAAAGAATAATGAAAAGAAACCTATACGATAAGGGGAAAAGAAAGATTTTGTTTAAAGTTATTAGAATCTAATCAAGTCAACGACGAGAATAACTATTCATTTGAAACTCTTCCTACCTAGAAAGTACTATCATTTTTTGGTTTCGCTTGGTTCGATACTTATATTGGGATCTGATTAAAGCCGAATTTATGTCGAAAAACTTTATACTATTAAGGTGGTAAAATGCTTGCTAACAAATGCAATTTCGTACATTAGGCTCGATGAAGATGTACTTAGAAAGTATACTTATTAAGCTAGCGTTTGGATATTGATTTAATTGAATACACAAAAAGTTTTTGAAGTTGAGATGAAAAATGACTTTTTATGTTTGGACATGCATTTTACTTGGAAAAAAAATTGAAACTTTATGAGTAAAAAACTTGAAAATGTTAAGAAACTTAGCTGAAAGTAATAATATGAAACAAGCAAATAGACAAGAATGTAGAGAGAAAGAGAGGATAAATTCTTATTTCTTCAAGTGTTTTCCAAGTGTGTACAATGTGGTGCCAAAACCCTCTATGTATAGGATTACATAGAGGTATACAAAAGAATGTCATAAACATGACATTAAATATTTGAGATCATGGAGGAAGATAATGGGGAGGTTATGGAGGTGTGGGAGTTACAACTATAATGGTGAGAAGTAGTGAGAATTATATACATAATGGAGAAGAGTAGTGGGAGTAACTTCTTTAGGAGTTATAGACATCCACTACAAAATATAATATTTCATAACACTCCCCTTGGATGTCTATAGATAATTTGCCTCGTTAAAACCTTACTAAGAAAAAACCTGTGGGATAAAATTTTAGTGAAGGAAAAAGAGTACACATATCTTGTAATACGCATTATTTGCTGCCTCATTAAAAACCTTGCCAGAAAAAACCAATGGGATAAAATCTTAGCTAAGGAAAAAAGAGTACAGCGCGTATTTGCCTCCCCCTGATGAAAACATCACTTTATTCTTCGGAGACGACGAATTTGAAGCTTGTATAACAACTTCTCTAATATTGAGATCCGCAATGCCTTGTGAAAAAGTTTGTCAAATTATCACTTGAACAAATTTGTTGAAGAACTTTGGTGAAATATGCTTTATTTTATCTCTTTCCATAGTCCTTCTTTCAATTGAGCTATGCATGCAGTATCATCTTCAATGTAATTGGAACCTTGTTGAATATCACAATATGGCATTACCCTCACATACAAATAGATTGTTTCAAGAACGAATTTCAGAAAATGCCTGCATTTGCATAACCGACAAAACCTTGACAATAATTGTTAGAATAAAAAAATCTATATCAAAGATTTCTTTTGCAATATAACAATAATCGTATTTCAATATACATAGGAGTAAAATTATATCTCGCTAGAATATTGTTATACTTATGGTTCTAGCAAGATACATTAGTGCACCAGTTGCACTAAACACAAAAATAAAGCATGTACACCGTGATTACTCTAATTCATATAAGGATTGCTGAAACTTTATATATTTCAAAACAATTTAAATCCTTCAAGGATTTTCATTATACGCATATCAAGTTTTTCATGTATTGCCAAATTAAAACCTAAAAAGGATTTCATCCACCATAGGAGAACATATCTCCATATAACTAATGCCGGAATATTTACGAAAAATCTTGTGCTACAAGTCGTCTTTATGTCTATCGACTTGATTTTTTATTTTACTTTCAGGTGTTGGGACTATCCGTCCAACTTCACATTTTGCAGGTGAAGTCAATTTTCATTGCGTATTTTTCATTTGGCCAATTATTTATCTGTCCAAATTCCATGACAGATTTAAGCTCAAGATCCTTGTCAATATTAATAAAATTGACCGCTACGTTATATCAACAATATCGTCGACGATCATTTTATATCGGTTCCATCATTAATCAATAAAGACATAACTTATCGAGATCTCATTATTTTCAGGTAGTTGAGCCTCTCCCATGAGGTCTTATAAAGTGTTATGTCGTGATGCTCTTATAGAGCACTTGCCTCCTTAGTATGACCATCTTTATCATTTGCGCCTCTCCTTCTTCAAGGAGTTTTATCTTTGGAACCGATTAGTCTATTACACTTTATGCATTACATAGACTATGTCCATCATGGACTTTATTCTATTTGAAGCATTAGCAGCTGAAATATATCATTTAGCTTTGGATCAACAAATGCACCTCGCAATATTTTACAAATGAATTGAACTTCAAGTTCACATTTTCTTGTACGAGGATTTAGGTGCACTCACAATAATTCATTCCATGTTTTACTTTTTCAGCTGCCATTTTCTCCCCCTAATGCTGGGATCACCAAAATATTTTCCAACCTTCTTTGGGAACCCATCTTTACGCATTGTGGTGGGATAATTAAATCATATAGCACATCCATATTTCTAGATGGAAATTATTTGGTTCCTGACCCTGAACCAATTAAGATAGGGAGAATTTATCATAACTTGTTGGCTAGATGCGTACAAGTGCTGTTGTATATTAAATAATATACCTCATACTAAATTTCTATTTGGGAGTTTTATTCACATAACCAATGGTCTAGCTATAATTAGAGGCATATAATTTTTGCTAAACCAACATTAACATTTTGGAACTGTACCCAATAATTTGAGCAAGCAACCTTGCAAAAGCCAAACTGTAAGTTGATTACCAACGCACATGTGACATTACAATAAATTCATCTATCAAAATCATATAATAGTAAACGGTCCATATGGCAGGTGACAGGGCCATATATATATATATATATATATATATATATATATATATATATATATATATATATATATATATATATATATATATATCCTTTTATTTGTTCCATAAATCAATGAATTCAATCCCAACCTTCGCTGGTATATCGTGAGAATAAGTAGCACAAGAGAATTCTTGAAGAATCTTCTATTTCTTCAACATATACCAAGTGAATTCTCAATCAATTTTTTGCGTCATATTGAACCGGGCGGCTAACCGGTCATACCAAATAATATTTGTTTCAGAAAACCTTTTACTTGTGGCATGTGATTCCATCATCATGCTTATACTTGTGTAGTACAAATAGAAGAAAAATCAGGGTAACTTTTTATTTTTACCCTATATGATTATAGTAATATGAAGATATTCAATATTCCTTTCATTTATAGTCTCAATATGCCAACCACTTTGGCTTATACATTTGAAACTTAAAAAGTTTCTTTTGAGATTTACTACAATATCAGTGTCATGAACGATTTCATTCATCCGGGGAATAACAAATTAGTTCTTCCAGAGTTCTTAATTGATTTTGTACTACAAGATCTTTTGTCACACCATCCATATGGTCAATGTCTCCTTCACGGAGAAAATTATATCATAATAATTGTCATGGTCAAAATCATCATAAGCAAAATAATTTTTTGCTTTAATTTTGCCTTTAATAACTTTTTGTAAGGCATGGCAAAATATTTTTGGCATACCACATGTACGCGACCAATGATATATTCATGTAACCACACAGTAATGTTCATTATCTTTCTTTCTCTCAAACCTCCCGTAGAGGTGAGTTGTAATATTTATCTAACCATGCATAAGCATATTCTTATGTAGAATTTGTATCGCATATATATTTTCACATTCACTTTTAGGAATGAGTCTGCATTTATAATGCTTATCACAAGTCGCATCATTTTAAAAAATGGACTATAATCGTCCAACGTGCCTCACATTTACAGACCATATTGATGCACATTTCCTTCACATTTGAAGATTATTTTGAGAACCCTTATTGTTCTCCTTTTTATAATTACCGTAATGATGACTATAATTATTTTGGTCTTTGGCACGCCCACGTTCATTGTTCAGCCACTTATCTTCATTTAGACTTATTATGCACTGCTACCACATTCACTTCAAGAATGGCGCGGATCAAGTTCGACAAGCTTCATGCTTTTACATGAAAAATATATTATGTGTCTTTAGCCATCATTATATCATCAATATGGTGCATTGTGACTCAAACCCAATGTCTTACCCATATAAAGGCATGTTAGGCCATAATGCGTTGGAACTCGAATCCAATGTCTTTTTATCAACATAGTGCGTTGGGACTTGAACCCACCGTCTTACCCTCAATCAATGGCATGATTACATCCAGTCATCATAAGACTTTAAAATATTACCACTTTCAAAGGTTACAAGTGAAAACTCGTCTAGTGATAAATAAAACTTAATAGTATCTGCATCACCTTATCACATATTTAGTTTGATGCAAATAATGAACTATATTATCAGAAGATCTGTAAAGTCAATTAGCAGGTAGCCATACAATCACATATCTCAATCAGGATATTAAAGCACAACAGATATTGTTGCTCCTCAAAGTTATTATTTTTAAATATGATTCTTGAAGAAGTAATCAACATAGATTGATGATGTGTGCATCTAATTAGTTAGTATGGACCATGATATAACTATTATCATCTTTCATGAATATATGTTTCCGTTGCCAAAATAGAAGTAAGTCACTTTTCCAGATTGACCACATAAAAGAATTATGAGTGAACCTACAGAATATAAATTTTTTAATATCATAAAAACTATACGTGCATAGTAACTTCATGTGTACTATTACATGTCAATTACTTTGGTGGCTTAGAAAGCAATTAAGTAAAGTGGCGACAGAAATGTGTTAGATCTAATTCAATACAACAACTTTATTATAGGCAGTGACCTATCTCGGCATTATATAGCCTAACTTACCAACGACATGAAATGTCAACTTATCACTTGCCAAAGAAGCAAAAGCAATTGCAACTCCCATGGAAGAATTTCATCTCCTATAAAAAATATAAGAAGAATATAACAATTCGTGCTGATAACGTGTTAAGAAACTTAGCTTAAAATAATAATATGAAACAAGCAAATAGACAAGAATGTAGAGAGAAAGAGAGGATAAATTCTTATTTCTTCAAGTGTCTTCCAAGTGTGTACAATGTGGTGCCAAAATTTTCTATTTGTAGGATTACATAGAGGTATACAAAAGAATGCCATAAACATGACATTAAACATTTGAGATCATGGAGGAATATCATGGGGAGGTTATGGAGGTGTGGGAGTTACAACTATAATGGTGAGAAGTAGTGGAAATTATTGCAACTCCCATGGAAGAATTTCATCGTGGGAGTAACTTCTTTAGGAGTTATAGACATCCACTACAAAATATAATATTTCATAACAGAAAAATTATTCTGAATCACTTTTTGAAACCAGGGGCGGCCCAAGGGTCAAACAACTAAAGCAAAAGCCCCAAATTATTCTTGTGTTTTCTACTCGTATTTGGTATTTGTATTGAAACCACGACCAATCTGAATTCGTACCGTGTAAGGTCTATTAAAATAGAGAACACATTTTAACAGGATTTTTTTCATCCACAGAGCTCGAACTCGATAAATTTAATTAAGGTAAATTTTGGATCATATCCATCTCACCATAATCTTTAGAGGTAGGGCCTAATCATATCGAGTATTTCAAAATAAAAAAAGTGAGTATATTTTATAATAAGTAAAAATAACTCTTACTTTAGTATTGATGTAACCTTTTGAACAAATATTTGGAATAAGATAATCACTATTCACTCCCCCTAAATTCTTACCAAGAATATAAAATCTTTCACTGTTTAAATTTCACGATTAACATCATTAGTGAGGTATTTATATTATTATTCTTCTTTTTATATTTTTTACTAAAAACATGTAATAAACTTTTAGAGTCCGTTTTTTCATATCTTCAATAGTCTAGGTCTTATTTTTTATTTTTCTCATTAGAAAACATGTACTACATTCTTACATTCTCTTCCTTGATTTCTGCAAAGCTTAAGTTTTTTGATAAGTTATATTGGTCAGTAAAAAGAAGAGTGTGTTATTTCTCTAAAAAAATAAGAGCTGAAGAGTATTATTGAATAAAACTATATTGCGCATTCTTTCTTTTTTTTCTTTTTTTATTTTTTTTCAAGTTTCAAGCGTTTCAACAAGTATATTAGAACATCAAAAAATTATTTCTATATCAAGTTAGCTTTACGCCATCAATCTTCTTGAGCCGCCCCTGTTTGAAACTTGAAAAATTCTTCTTTAAAAATTGTTCACTTTTTATAACTTAACAAAATTTCAATTTTATTTTAAGAAAAAAGAAAAAAAAATATGATCCAAGGGGAGCTAAATATTTTATGATTGACTCTTCAAAAGCTTCAAAAGCCAACTTCCCTATACTCCTTAGCCAGAGTGTACAAATTAGTCACGAACCCATTTCTATAGGCGGGACCTCTGTCACGAGACATTGGTCCCACATTCCATTATGAACTCCAAGTTCTTTCTCATCCTTTTGATACAGACGAACAAAAAGCCAAACATGTCCTTAAACCCACTATCCATCTACCGTCAATCCGAACACGGCTCTTCCCCTTGTGGACCACACCTTTTACCCCAAACGACAACTCATACTCTCACAAACTTTGTATTTTTCAACAGTAATTAATTCCAATTTTTTTGGCTAACACCATACCACGTGTCGCTATCCAATTCGTCAGTTCCTAGATATCCCTCCTCCTTCAGATCACTTCTCGTTTGATCAATAAATAAAGCAAATAGGAGAGTTACGACAGTTACTCAGTTGTAATTAGTCAGTTTTAGTAAGCAAAAAATAATTTCAAAAAAAGTTTCCTAACTACAGAAAAAAAGAGCAAAAAGAAGTAATAATGAGTTCGGAAAATTGGAGTTTGACGGCGAAGCTTTGTGATTCGTGCAAAACGACGTCGGCGACGGTGTTCTGCCGGGCAGATTCAGCTTTTTTATGCTTAGGATGCGACTGCAAAATCCACGCAGCGAACAAGCTAGCGTCGCGTCACGCGCGGGTCTGGGTTTGCGAGGTGTGCGAGCAGGCACCGGCGAGCGTCACGTGCAAGGCGGACGCCGCCGCTCTCTGCGTCACGTGCGACCGCGATATCCACTCTGCGAATCCATTAGCGCGTCGTCACGAGCGTTTCCCCGTTGTTCCCTTCTACGACTCCGCCGTCGCAAAATCTCACGGCGGCGTTAATGATGATGAGAAGTACTTTGATAGTCATGAGAATAATCCTCAACCGGAGGAAGAGGCAGAGGCGGCGTCGTGGATACTTCCGACGCCGAAAGAAGGGACTGATAATCAGTATAAATCAGCTGATTTTTTGTTTAATGATATGGATTCGTATTTGGATATGGATATTATGTCGTGTGATCAAAAACCGCATAATATTCTTCAGCTGCATCAGCAGTATAGCTCGGACGGAGTGGTGCCTGTGCAGAACAAGAACGAGAGTAACCATTTGCAAGGTCCAGTTGTTGATGGATTTCCAACTTACGAAATGGACTTCATTGGATCTAAACCATACTTGTACAACTTCAACTCTCAGTCCATTAGCCAAAGTGTATGTACTCCTCTTTCCTCTTCATTTTATTCTGAATTGAGGTACAATAATAATTCAGTTCCTAGCTCCTATTGTATGGTTCAAGAAAATGTATCACAGCTTTATGTTACCAACTAGGTTTGTCAGAACACAAAGAGATTGTAAATACAGCTTATTTTTTGTATGATTTCTAAGTGTATGATCTCATTAATTATACATGCATGGGTAAATAATGCAGGTTTCTTCATCATCTATGGACGTGGGAGTTGTGCCGGAGCACAGTGCAATGGCGGATGTATCAAACAGCTTAGTGATGAACTCATCGGCCGACACCGTACCGAACCCAGTCTCTGGTTTAGACAGAGAAGCAAGGGTATTGAGGTACAGAGAGAAAAGGAAGAACAGAAAGTTCGAGAAGACTATTCGGTATGCTTCTAGAAAGGCTTACGCAGAGACCCGACCCAGAATCAAAGGAAGATTCGCTAAGCGTACTGAGATTGAAGTCGACTCCCTTCTCGCCGCCGCCGATGCGTCTTATGGCGTTGTTCCATCTTTTTAGGAGTAATAAATATTTATGTGGAATTTGTCGACTAAAAAATGAAAAAAGAATTGGTTTTTAGTTTTCTTCTTTTCATGTTGTTGTTATTAAGGAGGATCATGATTATGTAAATATTCTTATTTTGTTCCAATTTTGTTCTGTATTCCGTAGTTTCCCTTTCATATTTGCACTTGTGTGTAATTCAATTATCAGCAGCTGTTTTTACCTAAAGAGATTAGCTCCACATCTTTCTCAAAAAGAAAGAGATCAGCTCCACATACAGGAAACTAATTTCAGTAAGGATTAAGGATATCAGGTTTGAGCTTTGATTTTATTTGTCTGTAGAATGAATCTGCAGTAGAATAATAATTTCACCAAAAACAAAAAAAAAATTCCAAGCAAAATTGCTATATCCTCGATTCAAAAGAGAGAAATGAGCTTGGGAGAGCTTGGGAGGCTGTTCATTCTGAAAATACCTTAAATAGGTATTTGAGCCAAATTAAAAGAGATTGATTCTACCCAATAAGGCTACTTGACATTCTGCTTGGACGAAACGGAAGACATTATTGATAAATAAAAACACATCTTATTCATTAACTTCTCAGAAATGTTTCGTCATAGTTAGGATTGTTAAACCAACTTTCATACGAACTCTCCGCGATTATCATTTAACAAGAAGCTGGCGCTCAAATTTGGTGCACAGTTAACAAGAAAGAGTTCTAGTAACTTGTTAATGGCAAAGAATTAATGTATCTAAATATAGGTTTTAAGATCACTCTAGAATAGTCTCGACACAAAGTATCAGAATGTCATGAGTTCAAACTAAACAACTTTTAGCAAAAATACCAGACAAATTGTCTATTGTAGATCCAATGTAATTCGACCTTTTCGTGAAATTTTTTGTAAGTCATTGTGCCTTACATCCAAATAAGTAACTAAGATTCTGATATAGACTCAAGTTATTCACATTAAGTATTTATACTAAACAAATAAATACAAAACTATGTGATGATAGGCTATAATTGTGTATTTTAGTCGATTATTACACTCAAATTTACTGCACTTTAGTTGAGTTTGCGCTTTAATCGCTAGTGTTTGCACTAACGGTGTGTTTTATGTCTTGTAGGAGTGATTCTGAGCTATATAGATGTTATGGAATGAATTCAAGTGATTTGGAGCTTTGAAGTCTGAGTAAAAGCCCAAGGAATTAAGCCGGGATCGTGTCAGGGGTCAACTTTGATAGTTAAGAACAAACGAAGACTCGAGTAGGCATATTGTGCACTGTCTAGAAAAATACACATAACTTTTTGCTTAAAACTCCATTTGAGCTCCACAATATATGGTTGGAAAGCTAACTCAAAGGGCTACAACTTTCATGTTTTACGTTTTTCCAAATTCCAAACTGAACGGGGCCAAACGCGCAAGATTTGAGCCAAAACGAACAAAACCGGGAAAAAAGGGCCAGTTGGGCGCCACAGGCAGCGCCTGGCGCCACCTGTGGCGCCAAAAACAGTATGCACAAATAATGGGGCGCCGGGCTGGGTGCCGGTGACGTGAATTGTGTCCTATTTCGCCCAGAATAAGGTTATTTCGGCCCTAGACCTACCCAACACGTATAAAAGCAAGACTAAACCTATTTTTGAAAGGGAGGACGCCACTTGAGAGAGATCTAACATACTTTGAAGGGATTTTCATGTGGAGGAACACACACCACGCTTGGAGGAGGCTTCTAACTAGTTTTTCTTCTCTTCTCTTCCTTTAATTTCATAGTTTATTTGTTCTAGAGTTTTTGGGTGCTACATGAACGTTGTAGTTTGAAGCTTTAATTGTTCTTATTATTTTATCATATTGGTTTATTTATTCAATCTTGCGCTTAATTATTTGATTGCTTGATCACCAATTGAATACTATCTACGAATCTAGGATTGAACTCGGGAGAGGGAATTCTAGATTGCATACAAGATTGAGTAGAGCAAGATCTTAACTCTGAGGGGGAGCGGATTCGCGGTTAGGATAGGAATATGCCTAATCGCCTTGCTTGGTTGCTATACAGGAATTATTAATGTGTTCTTGTTAATTCTAATTCCATAGGAATATAGGCATTAGGTTAGCTTGAATAGACGAGTAGTACTTCGGGAGAAGGCTACGAGTAATATTAACCCTGTCAATCAATAAACTAGATAAATTAATTAGACAATTTATGTGAAAAACTCAATGGGATTGTTAGCTAACACATAGCTCTAGAATATTCACTCACACTGAATTCGTCTCTATAATTCGCCAACTTGTTTTCTTTAATCTCTTAATTCGTTACTCTAGATTAAATTTTAGTTAAATATTCATACTTTGGGATTCGCTTGAATAGATTAATTGTTTGGTTTAATTTAGTTGATAGTTAATCACAAGTCCCTGTGGGTACGATATCTGGACTTACAATCCTATATTACTTGTCGACCACGTATACTTGCGTGTGCGCTTGGGAGCAACAAGTTTTTGGCGCCGTTGCCGGGAACTTAGAAATTAACTATTCTACTAGATTAGATTTTTACTTTTTGCCTATTCAAGTTTTTTTTTAATCTTAGTTTAATATTTTATTATCTTTGTTGACATGGCATCTTGGAATGAGAATTGGTCAAATATTGGTTATTCTTATTATAATGATCCTTGTCCATATTGTGGAGGACCACACTTGTGGCAAAATTGTGCATCTCAATTTGATGTGTGGAATTTTTGTAATATGTTTCGTGGTCAAGGTGGCCATTGGGATGGTTGTCCTAATTCTTATTATCCTTCTCAGAGTTCTTATTATAATATTTCTAATAATGTTTATGAGTTTGATAGGAGCAAGGAAGTGGAGGATATGGAAAGCATGGCTCGTATTATGGACATGATGAGGCAAGTAGTCGAGCAACAAGATGAAATTCGAAAGGCTGCACAAAGAATTAGTGCAGAAATCATGAGAATGAAGGCCGAGGCGAAGGAAGTGGCCGAGGAGAGCGAGTTCCCACCAAAAGATAATTTAGAAGAAACAGATATAGTGAGCCAATCTTGGCTAGAGGAACAAGCTCAACTGATAAAATCTCATGACTTTCTACGTGATGGTCTTTCAAATATGACAGAACAACTAATAGAAGGAAGAACTGAGCT